>NW_008751933.1:627836-646820 GCF_000715545.1 Opisthorchis viverrini
GTTTCCGTGAAACTCATGTCCAACGTGAAACCAAATTGCACAACGAAATGCACTCATTTGTTTACCAATTTATTTTTGACAGGAAACTCACATGAAACCCATGTGAATCTCTCGTTTATGATGTTCTTTCCCAACTAAATGTGCAGCACCAGGCCACCTCATGGTATATCTTGTGACTTGGGTTCAGGTAGAACATAATGTTGACGGGCACTGCGCAAAACCTGGTGCGCCTCAATATCAACTAACTCGATCGTGGTCTGCCGAGTATTTTCCAGCGACCTTAGGCCACATTTCGGATATCGTATGAACTGAAACATGAAACAGCCTACTGAACCGCGTTCATTTGAGATAGATGAGCGGTTTATCTGGGATTAAGGGGATCTCCCTTGAAAACCAAACTGATATGCAAGAAAACGAATTTTTCAAAGAATAAAAACAGGAGAGCTGGTAGATATGCGATTTCCAATATGTTTGCTCCTTGTTTCCATTGCGAAATATTTGATTCTAACTCAGTAAAAAAAGACGAGGTGCCAGCCAATACATTCCCGTGGATTAGCTGCCAGACCAGTCGATTATTCAGTTATGAACTGAGAAATACCAGTGCAGCGGTGCAACTCTCAAAGAAAAAAAGACGAGGTACCTGCCAATACATTCCCGTGGATTAGCTGCCAGACCAGTCGATTATTCAGTTATGAACTGAGAAATACCAGTGCAGCGGTGCATACTACTCTCAAAGCATGCGAGTAGTCTATGGTCTGGTGCCCCGGCTCCGCTTCCGCATCTTATGGAAGGTGAAGTTTACTACTGAACTTGTGAAATCACTTTGCAGTGTTCGTTTACTACTGTTAGTAGTCGGTGAATGTCAACAAACTTCAAGAGGATGCGTGAGAATGCCTCGTTTTCGGTAACAATGTGCATATTTGTTGTTTTCTCTCGCAGCTAACGATGTGTAACTGCTTGGTTCGTGTTTGTTAGCAGATAGGTTCCTCACAAGTGGTTCTTCTCCTTTCACCGGTAAATCCCTTGGACCTATTAGCAATGCCATGATGGGACTTATTCTATTGGCCGTCCAAGATCAGTTAAAGACGAGATTTTGTCGATGAAAGAGAGAAAACATATTTTCATCTCTGTGCCCAAAGAGCTGCCGCAAAAATTGTTCAGAGTCCCTAACCCTTAACCTTTTCCAATATGATGTTCAAGGTAATCGTGTCGACGATCAGTTGGACTCAATTTTTCGAGCAGTTATTTCGGGTATGTACCTTCTATTAGCAACAGAATGCAGGGGTGGCCCCCATCACCTCTGCGAGCAACTCTCGTTGAGCTACGAGCTCAACTGGCGTGGTAACTAAGTGACGATGTGAGTTACTGTACATGCTCTGTAGGATACCGTCTTACAGAAAAATTTGTTACTATCACACACTGAATTTGGTTGAATCGCATGCCTTCAGTTACTACGAGGGATAGATTTAACTGACTTGGAAATTCCATCCGTAGTTGGAACAGTAGGAAACGAAGCTATCGGATGCTCTCGGTGGTTTTTCGAGTCGAAACATGAGATGGAACGAAATGAAGTTTTCTGCTTTCAAACTGTCAACTATTCTATTGGAAAGCGGCTCGCACAGAGTGACCGGACGAATAAAAAACGGCGAATTCGAATTTCAAATTACTGTAATTATTTCACGGACGTGGGTCATCTTTCGGTCATGTGAATCGAACTAGCTTCTTATCGAGCTAACGGACAGGCGTTGTAATCAATGAACAAGCAACAGACAGAACGATGCATCTCGAGAGTGTGTGTGTGTGTGTGACCGCAGTGTGACCAATATGAGAAGAAAAACACGTCAAATTGACCGTGAGTTCGAAAGGACAGTGTTTGTGTCGATGTAACACGTCAGAAAGCAAAATTGACTGATCTGCTGATCTAGTCGACGAACAAAATAAGGTGTGAAACCGAGTGGCCAAGATTTGGTCAAGCTGAATACACAGAACTGGCTGCAGCTCTTCGATCGATATTCCTCCACCGACAAGGAATTCGTGTCACGTGCTATCCAATTTATCCAAATTATTCGTAGCCCGGTTTTTACGTGACATCAAAAATGTGAGTACAGCACGTCGACAGCCATAGGTGTTTCTCCAAGGTGTTGTGGCTTCGACCCACGTACCACATTGAGTGAAGTCTGACCCCGGTGATATATATCAGGCACGAAGCTTCGTTTAGTCTTTTACGTTCTGGTCATCACCCAACGATCCACGCAAACGGACATGTTGCCAAATTATATGTTATCCCTGTGGTAAATTTGGCTTCTACCTGGAAGTGGAGCAAAGTAATCCCTACCAAGCTTGTGGACCTTTTTAGGGGACCAGCCAAGTAAAAAAAAACGATCAGGGTTTAAATTAATGCCCTAACAGCGAAGAACTTACAATCAGTTCACTTCAGAACTAACCTTTTATCTAAGTTGGACGTGAAATGACTCTCCTGCTATGAAGGCCATCAGAAACGAGAAATGCAGCCAGATTCACTCGAGTCCCCGACCAAAAAGATTGGTATTCAAATGAGTTTATCTATCCAATTTGGTGCATTTTGGGTTCCAGTAGCAGTGTGATACATCAAGATTAACTGCAATTGTATTGAAGAGTGCAGCGTGCTGGTGAGAATGACTCCCAGGTGGTAAATTATATTTGCACAGAAAAATCCCGTTTAAATGATACATCGTTTATCTTCCTTCAAAAAGCTTGTTTGGCCCCTTTCAGACACGTTTTAACAGGAGAAATCATCGATAATATAAAATAGAAAATTATTCCATAATAACCAAAAAGAGCATGCTGCCCAATCGTTTTCTTATCGGAAGTATTCGGAAGTCTCGCATTAACGTGTGCTGATTAGCTGCCCATTTGGAATCCCATACGAGTCTTTCCCAGTGTTTTCATTAGTTCAAAAATCTTTCAGAAAATACAGCTCCCACCAAGTGTTATTTATAGACAGAAAACTATCTGGGAACTGGAGGAAAATCGTTTATTATCTTGGAAAAATTATCGATCAAGTTGTCTCTGTTTTTATCAAACCAATATCTATTTTAGCGAAATACACTCATCTGTAAACAAATTTCCTTTTGCAAGAGACTCACCCGGAACCCATCTGAAGCTCTCTTTTGTGATGTTTCCAGTCTAATTTCTCGCAATTTGGTTTCAAGTAGTAGAACATGAAACTGACGGCAATTCGGGACTGCACCTACCTGATAAGCCCCAAGAAAGGGGTACACACAGTATTCAAGGCGGACAAGAAGGCAGTATGGCGAATAATTAATAATTTGTACTCGCGACAGTAAGAGGTGAAGCGAGCTGTGTCACACCAATGTTAGTTGCTGAATTGATTGAATGATTGACTGACCTAGATGCTTGCCGGCTTTCCTGTTGAGATTTTGGTGGAGCAGTAGGTTTCCGGCGTATTGAGGTTACTTTCAGGAATCTGACCGTCCTGATACATTGTGATTGAACCATCAGGAACAGATAGGGGATAGAGACGAGGCCCACGTGATGGGTCAGGACATGCAGAGTAATCCACGCACCGTCTTACTTTACCATTTGTCTTCCCAACACTAACCACTTGGGTGACCCAAACTGGAGTAATGACCCCGGCTTGTTAAAACCACTTGTGTGTGTGTGTGTGTGTGTGTGTGTGACCGCAGTGTGACCAATATGAGAAGAAAAACACGTCAAATTGACCGTGAGTTCGAAAGGACAGTGTTTGTGTCGATGTAACACGTCAGAAAGCAAAATTGACTGATCTGCTGATCTAGTCGACGAACAAAATAAGGTGTGAAACCGAGTGGCCAAGATTTGGTCAAGCTGAATACACAGAACTGGCTGCAGCTCTTCGATCGATATTCCTCCACCGACAAGGAATTCGTGTCACGTGCTATCCAATTTATCCAAATTATTCGTAGCCCGGTTTTTACGTGACATCAAAAATGTGAGTACAGCACGTCGACAGCCATAGGTGTTTCTCCAAGGTGTTGTGGCTTCGACCCACGTACCACATTGAGTGAAGTCTGACCCCGGTGATATATATCAGGCACGAAGCTTCGTTTAGTCTTTTACGTTCTGGTCATCACCCAACGATCCACGCAAACGGACATGTTGCCAAATTATATGTTATCCCTGTGGTAAATTTGGCTTCTACCTGGAAGTGGAGCAAAGTAATCCCTACCAAGCTTGTGGACCTTTTTAGGGGACCAGCCAAGTAAAAAAAAACGATCAGGGTTTAAATTAATGCCCTAACAGCGAAGAACTTACAATCAGTTCACTTCAGAACTAACCTTTTATCTAAGTTGGACGTGAAATGACTCTCCTGCTATGAAGGCCATCAGAAACGAGAAATGCAGCCAGATTCACTCGAGTCCCCGACCAAAAAGATTGGTATTCAAATGAGTTTATCTATCCAATTTGGTGCATTTTGGGTTCCAGTAGCAGTGTGATACATCAAGATTAACTGCAATTGTATTGAAGAGTGCAGCGTGCTGGTGAGAATGACTCCCAGGTGGTAAATTATATTTGCACAGAAAAATCCCGTTTAAATGATACATCGTTTATCTTCCTTCAAAAAGCTTGTTTGGCCCCTTTCAGACACGTTTTAACAGGAGAAATCATCGATAATATAAAATAGAAAATTATTCCATAATAACCAAAAAGAGCATGCTGCCCAATCGTTTTCTTATCGGAAGTATTCGGAAGTCTGCCATTAACGTGTGCTGATTAGCTGCCCATTTGGAATCCCATACGAGTCTTTCCCAGTGTTTTCATTAGTTCAAAAATCTTTAGAAAATACAAGCTCCCACCAAGTGTTATTTATAGACAGAAAACTATCTGGGAACTGGAGGAAAATCGTTTATTATCTTGGAAAAATTATCGATCAAGTTGTCTCTGTTTTTATCAAACCAATATCTATTTTAGCGAAATACACTCATCTGTAAACAAATTTCCTTTTGCAAGAGACTCACCCGGAACCCATCTGAAGCTCTCTTTTGTGATGTTTCCAGTCTAATTTCTCGCAATTTGGTTTCAAGTAGTAGAACATGAAACTGACGGCAATTCGGGACTGCACCTACCTGATAAGCCCCAAGAAAGGGGTACACACAGTATTCAAGGCGGACAAGAAGGCAGTATGGCGAATAATTAATAATTTGTACTCGCGACAGTAAGAGGTGAAGCGAGCTGTGTCACACCAATGTTAGTTGCTGAATTGATTGAATGATTGACTGACCTAGATGCTTGCCGGCTTTCCTGTTGAGATTTTGGTGGAGCAGTAGGTTTCCGGCGTATTGAGGTTACTTTCAGGAATCTGACCGTCCTGATACATTGTGATTGAACCATCAGGAACAGATAGGGGATAGAGACGAGGCCCACGTGATGGGTCAGGACATGCAGAGTAATCCACGCACCGTCTTACTTTACCATTTGTCTTCCCAACACTAACCACTTGGGTGACCCAAACTGGAGTAATGACCCCGGCTTGTTAAAACCACTTCTCGCTTTTTGATCAATAGCTGAAATGGCAGCATGGAGAACCGGTCGTTTGAGTAGGAGAACCAGCTTTGCCCTTAATTTAAAGTACAAAATGGCTTCTGTAAAATGGGGCTGTCAACAGTAACCTGCAATGACATCAGTTGTGTGGCCGAATTCGGAGATGGATCCGTGAATAAACTGTTGTAACCACAGGCACTAAGTAACAGATCAAGATATACTGTCCAATCTGAAGGGAGATTAAATCCCAATCAGAGAGAACACTCAGCAACAAAGCAATGAATTTGTTTGATCAAGTTAGGTGGTTAGATCACCTGGTGTATCGCTCGATCTTTCTATTGTTCACCTGATTTATAAGTTGACCGGTAGTTGCTGCGATACTTACATCCGTAGAACACATTGGTGTAGTGCACACTTTGCAAAGTCGAAGTTTATGAAATTGTGTTCGTCAAGGGGAGGAAGAAACAGAGAACCAGAGCCCTTTTTACCAACTGCTGGGGCACTTTGACGATGGTTTATTCGGTTGACCTCAGTTAGACATTTTCAATCGTGCCATGCAAACAAAACTACCGACCATTTGGATTCACCGAGGACGTGTTGCTCAAGGCTTGGAAGCTCGCACTAACTGAGCAAAGGTTACTGTCCCAAGCTACCTGTATACCAGGAAACTGGTACCATTCCTCTATTGTGTCACATGACTGTGCGTTTTCTTCAGTAACGCGTACCGATCGGTGTGTTTCATATTGGTGATCGAAGAAAACGGATGAACAGTCAACACTCCATCTTCTGTCGTATTGTTGTGTCTGTCAAGTGAAGATTTTCGCTTAAATTCGACTTTGCGCCTACGCAAGCCAGCTATAAAGTGGTCGATCATAAAAAAGATCAAAACCATGGCTGAAAACTTTCGAAGCATCACGGCAACTCAACGTCTTGGTAAACTGAGTTGAGTTGTTTTACTTGCAGTTACAGTAACCTATTAGGTTTTGGCTTCAGTCCCGTGGTTCACAGTACTAATCGACCTCAGCACTGCTTTAGTGTGGTAAGAATTCCATCATTCTGAAATAAATATAATTCAATGGGAGATCCAAAAGGAATATTCAAACCATAAATGAATCAAATTATCCGCGACGGAGGTGTGAACTTGTCTGTCACAAAGTTTTTTCAGCTGGAGCCGTCACGACTAGTTTTTAGTTGTAATTCGGAGGCAACGCACTGTAACCTAGAGATGCAACGACGCCTCCTCGCATCTCAAAGATATACTGGCCTAGCAGTACATCGTTTCCAAACCCGAGGTTATACCTGGGTGGTAGTGTTCACCCGACAATGCTTTTTGATTCAAGTCTGTGACATGAGACGCGGTATATCACCACATTACGACCCGATAATTGCTAAGTAAATCACTCTGCTCAAAATTTTCGCGCCGAATTGATCATACATATATATATTATTGAGTGTTACTAATATTGATTATTCAGAGGAGTGCTTATCACATGTAATTCTATCCTTGACTTTTTTCATGAGGCTGACTTTTGGACCATAAACTTCCGACCGCATCTTTCTCGCCAAACATGCGATTAATGGTTGATATATCTGCTGATTCGCCGACCTGTGGTATCTGCTGCTAACCCGCTCCAGTGCCTAGTGCCGGAGAAAAAAAGACTCACAGAAGGGAACACAACAGCTATATTCCGAACAAACGAGTGCGAGAGCGAAAGTTAAAACGGCCCCACCCTTTTAAAAGGGGACTTTCTGACATTGATCCAGGCTGCTGATGGGCGCACCCGTCAACATCGATCGTGCCTTTATGAAACGCCTGAACGCTGATCACATTCGGTCGTGCTTCTGTAGCGTGCATGAACACTCATCAGCTTTTGCTGAATCGATTGAATGATTGACTGGCCTGGATGCTTGACGGCTTTCCTGTTGAGATTTTGGTGGAGCAGTAGGTTCCGGGTGTTCTGAGGTTACTTTCAGGAATTTGACCTTCCTGATAATGGTTCAAACTCAAAAGCTACCAAGTTGGTGGATTCCCCAAACGTCATGGACTACGTAGAAATTTATCAAACGACCGCACAGGAGCACCCCACTTTCGAGATCGTTGTTCTTCAGTATCTATAGCTTGGTAGAAGCCCTTGTCCTTCAATATTCCAACTTCATGTGTTGCATCTTTCAGATTATCTGCGGTTGTCTGGCAGTCAGATTGTGATGACGGGCCTTTTCCAAAGTCGATATTCGTAAACTCTGTAGGTGCATTTCATCTCTCGCAACCGCATTATCATGTGTTGCTCTTCTCTGTACATCGTTCTTCACTTGTTTTGCAGCCCTATGCGCTATTCATTCTCCATCTTTCACTGGATAACGACTGACACCTTTCGCAGACTCTGCTGATCTAAACGTGAAATCTGAAGAAGACACTTCTATACCACCAAAGTCCTTTGCAATTAGTGCTAGTTGGTGACTTTCGTGCAATTTGGTGATCAAGTACAGCGTGCGATGACCATGCATATCTGATGAAACTAAACCTGGTAGTGGGCATACTACCACAACACACAACCTTGTGAGTAGTGTGTTGCATCAAGTAAAAAGTTATCCCCCTGCCGCGCCACCTCAGTCTTCCTTCGTAGGAGGCCTAAATTCGTCCCACTCTAAAATGCCTTTCTGTTTTATGGAATGTCATGTCGTACGATTAACTTTTGGTAGTGAATCTACCTCACAAGGTCATTCATTCCACCACCATTCATTTTCTAGCAGGTTACCCTTTCCCTGATCGATATATGACAGCTTCGTCTTTATTCAACGTCATTAGTGAGGCGTGTGCTCTTCAGAGGCAGTCTTTACCAAACAAACCATAAAACATCCGATCATATCACTGGTCATTGGATCTTCACAAAACCTCTCTTCAGGTGAAGACAGATATTTTGGATTTCTCATGATACCTACAATTTTAAACTTTACCGACAACATATTTTCTTTTCCTAAAACCTCCAAACTTTCAAACCATTTTTCAGGATGTATCATAGCATGCCCACTCACATGGGCTTTTTTCATCTTTCCCCTTTACACTGATTTGGTTTTAATCACCATTTCTGTTGGCCTGTTACACTTTTTTCATAGAACTCACACATTAAAATCTGTTATTTTTCTAGCAGAGGGTTGAAGTTCGGTCGATCCTCTGAAGACATACCAACAAATTGCGGTGAGGGGGTTTCAAACTGTCGTGATGTCTCGTGTGAAATATTTTTACCTCACCTCTATGTGTGTCCTGCTATCACAGCTAGCACGAAGCGAAGCACACGAATGGCATGAAAGGCGAGTAACAAATGGCCGTCAAGAACAGGACAAATTGAGAGCAGCTAACTCTGATTGATCAATAAAATATTCATCAACCGAAGGTCACCAGACGGCTGGTTAGTAAGATGTGACAGCATTGGGTAATTTTTTCTCCATGTCATGTCAGATTAGGTCACAATGTACTCAATGCACTCACGAAACCTCTGGAAAACTGCACAGCGCTTTGAGCCTATTGCCACTGTTTTTATCGGAATGTGATGGTTTCAAATGACCCAGTTGTCTGCATCGCTTTTTTTTGACAAACGTTCGTGAACATTAAAGATTTAAGGATGTGGGTAGGACATCAGTGAAATAGACAGCTCTGATAGAGAGTGCACATCCGTCTAGAACTGTCCATCACCGAACGATGTTTACGAATCATGCAACTATCGAAATATCTGCACTTTATTTATAGTGCATTGTTTGAGCACACTAACAAATTTGGCTTTGATTCTTCTTTCTCTTCGTCTTCTTGCTTTGTTTGGATGAAGTGACTCTGATGAAAGTACTGCCAACCGAGGTGTAAATTCGTATTCCAGTTTCATCTTCTTCAGGACGGACATTCGTTTCTGAATGGCACTTTTCTCGGCAGCTTCTTTCAGTGTAGGTTATACTCAGTTGGAGCTCCCTGTTTTTCACTAAAATTACTGAGGAACTAGGGACCATACGGTTCATTTCTTTTCGCTATTCTTCTACATCTACTGCTTCCGAATTTGGAAGAAGGATGGGTAGAAAAATCTGTAGCATGCTATAGAGGAGAACGCTGGTAGCTCGGGTAGCGTACATGGTCGTTGGTTTGTTCGCTGAGCTGGGCAGTTTGATTGCAAACGTTTCATCGCCAGTCCAGGTGACGTCATCAGTGCGTTGTTGAGGGGCGTAGTGACGTGTAGCGATGGGTCGGTAGCATCCTGGGCAGTGGGTAGATGCAGTTGGCACAGCTAACAAGCTTGTAGTGATTGGACAGAACAAGCGACATGTCTGGTTTCAAAACAACCCAGTTCAGTTAGAATATAAATACCAAAGATGGTGTTTATCAGTAGCAGTTCGGAGAATTAGTATAAATAGTCACTACGACTGTGTGTCTGTGGTACTAGGCCATAACCCTCGAGTGGAGTTACGAAAAAACTGTTTACTGAGGAAGCCGAGATCGTAGAAACTTTGTGAGGACCACTATACTTGAGAACACAAACAAACCAAACAGACTGAAAATGCTGGAAACATAGAAGCTCTGATCATCATTATCACCAAGGAAGCAACATCAGCGATGACACTGATGCTTCTGTAAAACCAAAAAGTCCATTTACTTACAATTAAAGCTCCAAACTGAAAAAACGGAGCAAATAGCGGGTGAGGGATGGACCTGGCCTGTCCAAAGCATTCCAAAGAGCCTACACTTCTAAGCGTGTAGACAATATGGAAGCAAACTGACAACACGACAGCCACTGGCATTCAGTAGTCGCTATAACCTGCCGTGTCTTCAGCCAAGCTCAAGGAGGGTCACGGGATCTCATCTCAGACGATAGGTCGTACCAACACTTAACCTAACCATACTCTCCTTCACACTCTTCTAAGTAGTCGCTATAACCTGCCGTGTCTTCAGTCAAGCGCAAGGAGGGTCACGGGATCTCATCTTAGACGATAGGTCGTACCAACACTTAAACTAACCATACTCTCCTTCACACTCTTCTCCTACGTCATATGTTTTCCAACTCGCGGTTTGCGCCACTCTAAAGGAGGCACGAAAAACAACACTCGTGCAGGTAGACGACGCGTCGCTTGAAAAGTAAATGGCCGAACTACTGTGGTTGATGGTGCCGGATGTGTGCCGCGACCGCTACACGACCAAATACCCGTTTTACAATTACCTCGTCACGAGTTCGTTGACACCACCCAATACAGAAACGCTTCCGAGACAGCGTTGATGAAAATCCTGGAGGCGCTTCACGTGATCTGTCCGCATAGAACACATCTCGCAACCATACAGTTACGCGCCTGCCGATCACCAGAAATATGTCGAAAAAACTCCTCTCATACTACGTTGTTTTTTATGTCGAGAAATTTCATAAGTGATGAGTCTATTTCGGCTGAGTATATCTGAATTTTCAAGGGCAACAAATGACCATAATTGGAAGATCCTCTATTATTGCCAATTCCAGTTTGTTTTGACATGCAAAAGCCTGCAAGGAAAGTAGTGCAATGCATTTTTCTAATGCGGAGTTCTTACAAACCTTTTACAGTCTGTAGCAAAGCAGTCACAAATTGCCAGAGGCTGCTATTTACACCAGTACAAGTCTGTACAACAGCTTTGGCTCGATGCATTTCCTCAGCCTAAAAACGTTCACAATTCTGATTGTAGAGGCATCATTCCGTCGCAAGGAGACTGAACTTTATAGACGTGCATAGCGCAACAACTGGAGGTCTTCCATATGGCATTCACAGAGTCACTTCTACCAGGTTTGTCTATCAAACACTGTCTTTTGACCCTCTAGCTAGGGGGCCAGAACAATGCTGACATTTTTTCGCTAAAATTCTGGCCAACCGGGTAGTCCTATAACGACTAACGTTCCTATGGGTCAAGCTTTCAAGCCGGAGGTTTTGCCTGATGACACAGTCCAGGTTAGGAGGCCCCGGTGCCGTCTTCTCTTAGATAAAAGTAACACACACTGCAGTTCATCACTAGCATGCATTGGCGGTTTATTTCTGTCAATGGTGATTATCTGTTCACATGGTAGATGAGAAATGATTTTCCTCTTGTCCTATACTTGTCCTGAAAACATCTGGATATCGTTGTATTCGGGTTGAACACACAAGTTACTGGGCGTTGGCGAACTGCGAATTGTTGGCTCTTAGGACTTCTACCGTGATCAGAGTTCCAACAGACTACTGCAACTCAGTATTACCATATGAGCTGTATGGACCATGATCTCGATTAGTATCAAACTATAAGTAATTCCGAGGAATAATAAGTTCAAAAGATAAGCGACTTCCATCCCGGAAGTTTTCACTCAAGGAGCCAGTCAGTAAGTGGCCAGGCGATGTGGTTTCCGGGATTGAATACTGAGCAGCGCTAGACCCCGTCTAAGTGCGAGTTGATCCCAATGCTGATCAGTCGCTCGTGGCCGAAAGGTTAAGTGCTCAATCATTGGCTGGAGGATCGCCGGCACAAGACCTTCTGGAGCTTAGTGAGATGCACAGTGCTGGTGATTCTCAGTAAGGATGCAACAGCTATACAGTGCTTCTTGGGTGTCCAGCACAGACTGTTTCACCTAAAGGGGAAAATCACCACTGAAAAATTCCAAACTCTCCACACCCAATCATCAGATTCTACAAATTCTATTCAAAATCTTCCTCTGGCGCTCAATGGTTTCTAGAAAAGTCTTGTTTGCTTATTTCTAAAAAGTATACAAATCGCCCTACCATGGTGTGTATCCCGGCAGATGTCAAGCTGCGCACAAACTGCACTACAGCCGGACGCAAAGAGCCACGGGTCAACAAATTAGCACACACTGAATGGAACAAACCGGAACACATGAATTTCGTTACAAAGTTCATTGTAGTCTGGGCATTTTGACCGCTTAATTTCTATCCCAGACAAAACGTGGACCCTTAGCTGTTCTTAATGGACAAAAAACTATAAGTGGGTAATAGACGCAGCCACAGACTCCGGCAACGTCCACGAGTTGCATCATCCATATTTATAGCATAAACTACTGGTCGATGATAGAATATTGTAAACAAGGAGGACATTATGTATAAGAAATGGTAGCTTAAAAAGATATAAAGTCTGATCTTTTCTGTTCCTGAAGTAAATCGAGAAAGAAGCGGTAGCCTTAAACAGATGGAAATGCTCGGATCACTGCCTGCACACTTTATCGTCATGCCATCTTACCAGCCAGTTATCCCTCACATTCCACGATCCCTTTATCACACCACCGGCGGAATTTAGAAATTTTCGCTCGACCCTCAAACCAAAGTGAGTTTCGGATTTTCATGAAGGAAACTACTCACAAGGTTGCTGAAAACTCTTCGACAGCCCACGATCGGTTTCGCCCTTCTTGGGACTCATCCGGTAGGCGCAGTACCCGAGTTTCCGTCAACCTTATGTTCTACTTGAACCCGAATTGCAAGAGTAGTTCCCTTCATGAAAATATACTGCGATATCTTGAATGTCGTACCAACTTAATCATGAAGCGGTCTGTGTGCAGCACATTCAGTTGTAGAATATCATAAATTAGAGGTTCAGTTGAGTCTCTCGTGAAAACCAAATTGATTTGCAAATGAGTGAGTTTCGAATTGCTCCATGAGTTGCACACATTGGACGAGTCCTCTGAAAAATCTGTTCTGCACGACACAGGCGCTACACTTCAAAGTTCTACTGTGGAATCCACATAATTTCGACCTTACTAGGACAGTACACGTCTTAACCCAAATACTTTAAAGCAGCCGTTCCATTCTATCTACAAATCTAAAAGTAAGTCCGATGCATCTACACGTTTGCTTAATGGATGTAAATCTATGTACTTCAGTGGCTTTCAGTCCTCTAGAAATGCAGACATTCGTGGACAAAAAAATTCCACGGTGACATTGTTAATCCTGAATAAAGGATCTCACAGCCTAGCCCATCCAACAGATATCCAGCAATGGTCCAGCGGCCAAAGCAGAGAAACAGTTGAGTTGATGCAACGGCATCCAAACGATAACAATCAGTATTATCAACCAACCAGCCAAAATCACCAAAATTCTACTGCCAAATGCACAGTCAGAATCTACAGAAATGTTCAAAACGGAGCAGTAGTGAGTCAAGTGATTTGTGCCATCGGTAGGTGCGGATGGGCTCGGGTCTGTGGCTGGCACGCTATCGGAGGATACCATATGGCCAGACAACTTATTTAGTTAGGTTGTACTGCATAAAACCAGTCTGTGGTGAGCACATAGCTGAAACAGTCACCTGCTGTGATCCACACCTATCCATTCCAGTCCACATGGGAAATTTAACTGGATCTCAGCTACGCTAAGCCTTCCCACTGGTGCAGTCAGACCTCCTGCAACCACGGCGGTGCCCGAGATTTTACCCCGCGAACGGCATAGAAATTGCTTTCATTGGTGTCACAGCTGCAGTCGTCTGGAGCGTAAGTAGATCCAATAAATTGACGACGATCAATTTCCCGTTTGTGATATCCTTCACAGACTCTGTCAGCTAAACTGAACAGGGTACCCAGTCAAGCAGGCGAGTGAAGGTGATACCAACCCCTGCAAATCCTGACACAGCGGCCAGAGGTGTGCAGCGGAACCAAATGGACAGTGATCGGGCAGTTAGCTTAATCACTGTGCTTGCATCTTGCGTCCTTGTTTCTGATACGCAGCATGTATCGATGTCAAGAAAGTACAAAGTAAGCTAAAGAGCAAATTGTTGTCCCACTTGCTTCCGAATTAAGGCCGATTCCGAGTCTGTCAGCGTCGGATGACGCGCGGATTTGCGGCGAAAACCGTTGAAATGCGAGCAAGCTTGTCAGTCCTAACGAATGGGTTTGTGGGAAAAGAGTTGGGGTTGGGGTGAGCGTGGAGGAAGAGGAAGGTTGTGAAAGAGAAATGCGATAGGCCTCAGCAGTAGTCTGTTTTCGCTTATGCGCCTTGCTGCATGCAGCAAATAAACCGATTCGGCTGCTGACACTACATTACGACCGATTTTGGATGACACAATTGTTAGTTGCAGAAACTACTGTTGTCCGCGGTCTGGAACAGTGTCGGCGTGCCCAGATCCACACAGATGGTCCATTAGTGTCCTCAAAAGGCCTTCAACTCGAAAGCCCACTCGCCTGGCTGCGGTGTTTGATAAGAAATGCTAGTGTATTACATTTTTAACAATTAAAAACACCACATATTTTCAAACCTAAACTTGGAGGATCTAGAGATTGCGCTGCGCAGATGTCTGACTGTTGCCCAAACTGGTGTGAGCGAATCTGATACTGCCGGACGGATTCCCCTAGTGTAGCTCAATGACACAAATCGTCGCATCACCGTAAGAACCAGTCCCTTAGCGACGGGGCTTTCAAAATCACGAGTTAATATTTCCACCAACTCATTTCTTCTCGTAGGTTTCTATTTGTAACCGCTTCGTGTCTCGCACAGGACAACTCTGTCACAGTCCCTTTGGTTAATTAAATCTAGATTACTCTAATAGGACCAAAATCAAGGTCATGCTTGTAATCTTGAGATAAATCGGTTCAAATTCAAGCGGTTTAAAAAACTTCACCGTCTTTGTGCACATTATTGTACATGCTTGCAGTCTCGTCCAACGGACAGGTGGAGTGATTTGCGAATTCTTTGGAATGCATATATCCATAAGCATGAGAAAATTTGTAATCTGACGAGACACGTCATTCTTTTCCATTTGGTTGCATCTTATTCCGAACATAAGGATCCAATACACTGAACACTTCCAGCCTACATTGGTTGGAAGTTACGTGATTTCAGCCACCGAGGCGTTTATACCAGGTTTTGAGACTTCCACGTTCACTTACATCAACGGCTTGTCAAGCCTGCCGATAACTCAGTTGCAAAGGCTAGATGCCAACAATAACTAGTAAATCTCCCAGTATGTGCCCGTCAAACGGAACACGGATAACTGAGGTTTGTGCAATGTATCTAGCCAAAGACAACTCACCAAACGCCGGTTCGCGCGCTACCTCACCTGCTGATCTGTTCGTCGGGAGCGACAAGATTTAGTTACTTACGAGTAGCTAGATTTAAAAATGCTAACCTGGCACAAAGGCGACAATGAGACACTGGATGGAACTTTCGGTTGTTCGTAAACACATTCGGAAAGAATAACAGCGACACTGCCATGGTGTATCCAAACACAGTAGTACGAATCCACATTAACCTGTAGTTTTCAACACAGAACTACAAAAATATGTGACTCAAGAGGTCTAGAGCGGTCTTTATTTCCTAGTAAGCGCCAAGGAAGGGAAAACATTCTCCACGTAAGAAGAACGACTGTGAATGAAGCCAGCAAGGCCAGGTGAAAAGACACTCATCAGGTAGGAAAACCAAAAGCCATAAATATGCTCTGTTGCCAGCTGAAGTTCCTTCAGAAGCGACAACTCCAATAACTGTTTCGCGTGCAGGTTGACCAAAGCCTAGCGATGGAGACTCGAGGCACACAGATGAGTTAAAAATATGTCGAAGCGAGGTGTCCACAATCAGTCAAAGTCAAACTGGTTTTTGATCTTCAGGAATATACACTCATTTGCAAGCTAATTTGGTTTTTTGAGAGACTCACCTGGAACCCAGGTGAATCTCTCGGTTTCGACGTTTCCAGTCAACTGAATGTGCTGCACCAGGCCGCCTCATGTTTCAGTCGCTACGATATTCGAGATATCGCGACACATATCCGAAACATGTCGACGGATTTTCAGCAACCTTATGAGTAGTGGATTTTGATCTCTTCCACGGTCAAACAACTAGTCCTAGTGACAAGTTATACCTCTGACATATTATATATTTGTTACAACTCATGAAAGACCTAACTCATTCGTTTTTCTGGGTGCGGCGTTTCCTGCCTGTTAAATGCACCCAGAAAACCTGGATCTAGCATTTCAGCGACGTGACAAGGGTGTGCATGCTTACGCATATGCTCCATGTTTGAGTTTTGGATTTCTCCCGGGGTTCTTTGTTCTGTTGTGCTACACGCAACAGTTCAAAAGAGGTTAGGAATGACGCCATCTCACTCGAGCTTTCTTCTAATGTCATCGCCATCCAAAACTGGACACGTCGGATTCCCCAGAGTAATTGTTACCGGTGGCTTGTGATTATTTCCAAAAAGAAGAATATAAGATTGACGTAAACCCGCGAACTGCGCCTATCTAATGAGCTCCGGCGTTGTGGCTTGCTGAACGATAGTGCAACTCTGTATCGGTCCCTTGGCTTCCTGCTCCACCCGCTTTGGTATATCAAAAGGCATGGTAGCTCTACCCAACCCTTTATGGAGACAAAGGCAAATTATTACAACTGTGTTCATAGGGTGGTCACAGTGTTCCACAAGGTCGTGCTTGAATCTCCCTGAGGGGGCGGGAAGGGCCTGGATAAAGGTGCTCGATCGGATTGGCTGGGATTCTGACCAATCAGGGCCTGCCTTCGTTCGATCCGTGTCCTGCACGCGACACATCCGTCCAAATGATGTGATGTTCGGTTATTAGGGACGGCTGGCCTCCGAACAAGAATTGACAGTCTTCGTCAAGAAAGTCACTCTAGTGCTGTGGTCCAAAATTTTCTTGATTGGAAGGCTCAGTAAGAAGTAGCTGAGTTGAAATGCGAGATACCTTTCTGTTGCAAAACCTATCTATGGAAAACTCAGTATTTAGGCTAGTCTTGCAAATCTAAAACTGCACGTCTATGCGTGTAGTAAAACATAGGTGACATGCTCACCCAGTGTTGACCTTGAGTTACATGTTCGTGAGATATAGAAATTTATTCACCTTATTACCAAAGCAGTATTAACAGCTCCCAACACGAAGCACCCCGTGTGTTTGGAGGACCTTAAGATTGGAATCTCTCAATTAATTTGTGACCAATAGTGGAGGCCTAAAGCTTTATAATATCGCATGACTGGAGAATAAATCAGAAGAAGTAGTCAGAACTTTAGGTACATTTCCACCTTATCGGGAGTTCCGAATAGACTTGAATCACGGTAAGGAGGGACGTTTCGTGATGACTGTGGTTGAATCAATGACCCATACTCTAGTAGGTCACAGTCACGTTCCGTGAGTGAGTGGTTTCATTCTCAAATTTTCGTCAACCGCTTTGTTCTATTTGATACACGCCCACTGCCCGTCAATCCGGTGACAAATCCCATCAGATTTATGCCAATCTTGCCTAATCACTGTATGATTTCCGTTTGATTGCGTTTACACTCCTTGAGGCCTTCTCGTTCGGAAGTGCAGTACATGGGTCGTAGACTTCTTGAGCTATCTACGTGACGGCTCCCTGCCAGAAAGACTAACGTGAAGATGAAACAGCGCAAGATGAGGAAACGAAGTGCGCTTCTCAACTTGATTCAGATCGACTGTCCTTCGAATAGTCATAGATGTGTGAATCAAATAATTCATGGTCTAGTGAATCCAACCATCCTGACTATCTGTCAACAATGGATGTCTGTACTAGACAGACCATTGCGCAGCCACCAATGGATATTGATCAAGCCACAGAGCGACGAACATTCCATTATACCGTTCCACCTCAAGCACGGTACAGTCGTAATAGAATTTAGTCGAGTCGCTTAGTTGGTATCTGAATACCAGAGATTCTTAAAGCGCCTCACTTATAGGCTGGAAGTTGATTGATGGGCTTCAGCTATAATCCCCCCTTGCTCGTACTATCCTGACCCAAAGTTCCGGCAAACTGTAAGTGTCTATGGTCTCCAGACTGACGAACAAATTAGACGACAGATTCAGCTCAGTTCCAGATCAGCCTCCCACAAAACCATATTTGTTTGGTTTCGTCAAGTTCTTGGTAGCTTCGCGATGGGATAGACGAAGTCAATAAACAAGGGAATAGCTCTTCTCGTTCGCTGAAGGTCACTAAACAGACGTGTTTTACTTCACTGGGGAAATCCCGCGGCCTTCTGATTCACTGCTTGAGGAATCATAATTCAATATATTATAGTTTAACGAAAAAATAAAAAATACATACAAGAATTTCGGATAGGAGCAGCACAACTTCAGTAAAATTATATGGTTGTGCGACTTTTCAACTGAGCGAAACGACTGTCTACCCTATAGTAAGCTCGCATACAAAGAGGAGTCACTTTCAAAGTGTCAGTCAGCGAAAAAGACTCATTTGCACGCCAATTTGTTTTTCGGAAGACTCGCCCAGAACCCAGCTAAATCTCTCGTTTATAATGTTTCCAGGCAGCTGAATGTGCTGCACCAGGCCACCACCTGTTTCAGTTGGTACGGCATTCGAGATATCTCCATACATGTGTAGACGTAGTACATTACGCATAGGGTCGATGTGAGTCGTTTGATATTTTATTGTCAACGATGGTACGCCCGACAAGAACTTCGCATCTTTCCATTGCCTAAAGTCTTCTGGATTTTGTGGAAGCAGGACAAGTTCATCATGACTGCCCTGCAG
>NW_008751933.1:650169-677180 GCF_000715545.1 Opisthorchis viverrini
CACGAAGCACCCCGTGTGTTTGGAGGACCTTAAGATTGGAATCTCTCAATTAATTTGTGACCAATAGTGGAGGCCTAAAGCTTTATAATATCGCATGACTGGAGAATAAATCAGAAGAAGCAGTCAGAACTTTAGGTACATTTCCACCTTATCGGGAGTTCCGAATAGACTTGAATCACGGTAAGGAGGGACGTTTCGTGATGACTGTGGTTGAATCAATGACCCATACTCTAGTAGGTCACAGTCACGTTCCGTGAGTGAGTGGTTTCATTCTCAAATTTTCGTCAACCGCTTTGTTCTATTTGATACACGCCCACTGCCCGTCAATCCGGTGACAAATCCCATCAGATTTATGCCAATCTTGCCTAATCACTGTATGATTTCCGCTTGATTGCGTTTACACTCCTTGAGGCCTTCTCGTTCGGAAGTGCAGTACATGGGTCGTAGACTTCTTGAGCTATCTACGTGACGGCTCCCTGCCAGAAAGACTAACGTGAAGATGAAACAGCGCAAGATGAGGAAACGAAGTGCGCTTCTCAACTTGATTCAGATCGACTGTCCTTCGAATAGTCATAGATGTGTGAATCAAATAATTCATGGTCTAGTGAATCCAACCATCCTGACTATCTGTCAGCAATGGATGTCTATACTAGACAGACCATTGTGCAGCCACCAATGGATATTGATCAAGCCACAGAGCGACGAACATTCCATTATACCGTTCCACCTCAAGCACGGTACAGTCGTAATAGAATTTAGTCGAGTCGCTTAGTTGGTATCTGAATACCAGAGATTCTTAAAGCGCCTCACTTATAGGCTGGAAGTTGATTGATGGGCTTCAGCTATAATCCCCCCTTGCTCGTACTATCCTGACCCAAAGTTCCGGCAAACTGTAAGTGTCTATGGTCTCCAGACTGACGAACAAATTAGACGACAGATTCAGCTCAGTTCCAGATCAGCCTCCCACAAAACCATATTTGTTTGGTTTCGTCAAGTTCTTGGTAGCTTCGCGATGGGATAGACGAAGTTAACCCACAAGACAGCTGGCGGCAGCCTTAGAATGCGATAAATAATGACCAATTCAAGCAGAATCAATAAACAAGGGAATAGCTCTTCTCGTTCGCTGAAGGTCACTAAACAGACGTGTTTTACTTCACTGGGGAAATCCCGCGGCCTTCTGATTCACTGCTTGAGGAATCATAATTCAATATAGTTTAGTTTAACGAAAAAATAAAAAATACATACAAGAATTTCGGATAGGAGCAGCACAACTTCAGTAAAATTATATGGTTGTGCGTCAACTGAGCTGAGCGAAACGACTGTCTACCCTATAGTAAGCTCGCATACAAAGAGGAGTCACTTTCAAAGTGTCAGTCAGCGAAAAAGACTCATTTGCACGCCAATTTGTTTTTCGGAAGACTCGCCCAGAACCCAGCTAAATCTCTCGTTTATAATGTTTCCAGGCAGCTGAATGTGCTGCACCAGGCCCCCACCTGTTTCAATTGGTACGACATTCCAGAAAGCTCCATACATGTGTAGACGTAGCACATTACGCATAGGGTCGATGTGAGTCGTTTGATATTTTATTGTCAACGATGGTACGCCCGACAAGAACTTCGCATCTTTCCATTGCCTAAAGTCTTCTGGATTTTGTGGAAGCAGGACAAGTTCATCATGACTGCCCTGCAGGAAATGATTAGAATACCTCATAGAGTACCACCATGCTGGAACATGAATACACAGAACGAAACACTATTCTATCTGTCTAAGATGAATTGTCACGTCAGGTCATGCTTTCACCTACCCCGGCCATAACCATCATCGCATTTCGGCCCGTCTTTTTACAGTGAAGAAGCATTGCGCCGGTGAGTCAGTCTAGTGATATTACTCCTGGGCAATTTCCACAAAACACACTACAGACTCAACTGAATCTCTCGTTTATGATATTCCACAACATAATGTGCTGCACACAGGCCGTCTCATGTTTCAGTTGGCACGACATTCGAGATATCACGGTATACTTTCATAAAGGAAACTACTCACAAGTTTGCTGAAAACTCTTCGACAGCCCACGACCGGTGTCGCTTTTCTTAGGGTTCATCAGGTAGGCGCGGTCCCCGAGTTTCCATCAGCCTTATGTTCTACNGTTTTCAGCAACCTTGTGAGTAGTTTCCTTTATGAAAATATACTGCGATATCTCGAATATCGTGCCAACTGAATCATGAGGCGGCCTGTGTGCAGCACATTCAGCTTGAGGACATCATAAAAGAGAGATTCAGTTGAGTCTCCCGTGAAAACCAAATTGATTTGTAAATGAGTGCATTTCTCGAAAACAGTGCAATTTGGGTTCAAGTAGATCATAAGGTTGACGGAAACTCGGGGACTGTGCCTACCGGATGAGCCCCAAGAAGGGCGAAACCGGTCGTAGGCATTGGTTTGTTTTTATTCCCTAATTTTCGAAATATCGTTATTGCCCACTGGCTGGGGGAATTGTATGCGCAAGCGCAGGAGCAGTGAAAGGCGAGATTGCCGTTTTGATGGGTGGAACCGCTGAGCCCATATGTCCGCCACGGGGGAAATGACAGAGCTGCACCGAATCCGTAACAGGCGGTCATATGCGATGAGTAAGGATGACAACAACCTTGATTGTGAAGCCAAACTCCAAATCATGTCGTAGGTAAGAGGGGATCGATTCAGTTTTGGGTTTCTTACCTCTAAGCCGTAGTCGTGAGTTCACGGTCGATTGCATGTAGAATTTGAAAAACAGTCGTCATGACTATGAGTATTTCTGCTAAGGCTGTTCGATGCATTAGCTCTGCAATTTCGGTGACTTAGCTTCACATACAAAACCGATGACAAAAATCCAAGGTCACACGCTACAAATCTGGTCAGATTATAGGCTTAACTCAATCCTCTGTCAGGGACAGTTTGATCTCTAAACACCACAGTCTTCAGTAACCAAAAAACGTAAGTTGGTCAAACACTAGTAACCATGAAGTAGTAGCTTTAAATTTACTTGACGATTTTGGCTATTACTGAGCTGATTGCTGTCTCACATCCTCATCCATGCCCATTTCGCCCGATTTGTGGGGCATTAATGGAGAACTATCTTGCAGATCTGGCTGGCTGATGCCTCTTTTGTATTCGAATCCACCTTAGTGCAAAGGCGCAACTGTCCTTACAGAAAGAAGCCCTTGTACAAAAACTTTCGTCGGTTCGCCTGCTCCACCTCACCTCGTTACAAATGGTTCCGTGCGGGCATTCCACAATTAACGTGGATTGATCAGCGTGGGTCAGTTGGCTGACCTGCTAATAAAAAAATCGTTCAGCTGTAGCGCCCTTTCGGTGCCTAGTTGCCATGCCATCCAAAGGAAGTATGAGGGCTGGGATACTGCCAGGTTGCCCAAGCCTAGACAGGGGAAGTCGAGAGGCAAAGATCATGTTCGAACCCATGTTCTAACCACTTGGTCCATCTCGCCCCTGGCCTGCTAATGCCAGGGTCAAACGATAACTTTCAGAACCTATACCATAACCGTCGTAGAGATAGTACCAAACCATGCTGGACCAAATGAGTGAGGCATCATTTGCGAAACAAGTATTCACTGATAAATCGAATATGTGGATCCACTGGATCTGTTGAAACATGCAGACCAATCCTGGCCAACTGAATCTGCTAGCAAAGTCAACAAGAATGGCGATACACCATCGCGGTCACGCGAAGATATCTAAGACAAATGCGCAGACCAAAGGTGAGATTGCGATATAACTGTAACAGTTAACGTGGCGATTATTATGACTGACAGTGTTTTTGTAACGCGGTGGTTCGATTATTCGGATTAACTGACGGCAGAATCATCTGTTGCACCGTCTGTAGGGACGTTGTTGAGCTTGTCATCAATGCGATAATCGGTTGGATTAGGAGTAAAAGTGGATTGGAATATGCCAAGCAAGGTGGCATAGTCACTCCAGGTAGGTTCTGTTTGACAGAACGATTGTCATACGGAACACACAATGGCACTATTTATGAAAATGTTAAGTAATCCGACGAAGTTACAAGACTGAGGCGTGTTACAGCATTGCCTATTTGACAAATGCTAATGGATCAGCAAAAAATCAGGGTCAGCCCTGATTCCGTCAGAAAGATCACATGAAGTACCTTTTGGTCATTTTTCGGAAATCTATGGCGAAACTATTAACAAGGCCAGTTGAAAATAGCTGAACTTTGCCTAAACGACTGCAAGAGGCAGAGAAGTGGGTTATTTGCGCATCCACTCCCAGGAAGAAGCACCCCCGTCGAGGAAACACTATGTGCGAAGACGCAAGAATTGTTCCAAGTTTCTCGATTCTCTCAAGAGGATCGAGGAGATAATCTGGTATCACCCGAAAAAAATCCTTGTGCAGAAGGTAAAAAAACAGGGGAATCAGTTGGACTAGGATGAAAGCGCTGCGGAATGGAACGTTCTGGAATCAAAATGAGATTATCTACTCATTAACTCCCTGGCAGTAGTAGCATATGGTCTACAGAATGTCATGTTAAATTCATACTACTCATAGCTCCTGCTGAAAGGATGACGACTGTCACTAACGTGGAGTTTTGAGTGTATCATTTACTTCCTTCCAATCAGGCCTAGAAATATGGACGAAAGTGTTAAGAAGGTCAGATTCGTGAAAATTATTCCGAAATACCCTAAACCGACTGAGAACCTCAAACTCCACTAAACGCCGACCAGACGGCCTCGGATCGAGGTCAGACAGTGCCCTTCTAAATATGGCGCGAGGCCGTTGTGCTAGTACACACTCGCTTTTCAGCAATAAAGGTGTTGTGCCCCTTATAGGCGTCTTTTTCCGACACTAGGCACTCGAGCGGGGACAGCAGAACAGATAGAACAGAAAGTACAAGTGGTTCCGAGATTTTTTGCGTCATTTTTACGAAACGTATCAACCATACTTAAAAGTTGAGCACGCTGATCGGATGTACGGTCACCGAGTCTTGGTTTCTAAGGAGCGAATAGAAGCAAGCATCATACAGTGATAGATTGGTCTCAGCTATTTTGCGTAGCTCAGCAACATAAATTCGAAACCAAGTATAACGGACAGACGATTTGGCATGCAAGCGCGCAGGGGTCACTGAAACCACTCTGGTGAGCGAAGGCCATCAGATCGGTGAAGAGAATGCGATTCGTCTAAGTTGGTTCCTGCTAGCAGCACTTGTTGTGCTTTCGCGAGAGCTTACCGAAATCGCCAATGCACTTGCCCAGCATTCGGCTGTTTTTGACATAATTTCGCTTCCCTTTCTGTTCCACCCTTGATAGAGCTTCTGGAGGGAATCGTTATACCGCAGTACAGCTGGTAGTTCTTCGAGGATTTTTTCACCAGACTGGCATTCATACAGTAGTAGGCCTGAGCAGACCAATAGTATGCTTTTGCCAGCCATTGGCTACCTGAACTGCCAGGTCAGCAACCTCAATTCAGACAGTCTTAATACTTTGGCGCAGTACTCGAATAAACCATGTCGCTTATTGAGAGTGCGGTGGTTGGACTGCGAATTCTACCAAACAGTGACACTGCTACGTGGGCGGATGATGCGGCAGGGGTATGGTTGGCGGGTCTGCTGCACAAAGAGGCCACGTGATCGTTGCCCGGCGTGTGACTGAACCACCGAGACAAGCCATAAAAGAAGTGCACACACAGGTGAGAAAACAAGACCTATTCGTTCCTTGTGGAGTGTATGCAACTCCCAAGTAGGACAAACTCTTTTCTTAATTAGAAGTGACCTACAGGTTCATTGTTTCCGTTTTTGTCAGCCCCTCCACTCCTAGTGGACGTGGAATGCCCAGACTAGAGTCACCACAGACATTACCTTGCTCGGTCGCCTTTAGAAATTGCACAGGTAGGAAACTAATCAAATAACTGACAGAATTATCTAGATGTGTACAAGAAAACTTGACATTCCGAAATCCTAGCCGTTTAGCACAAAACATTGGAGTAGGGCGGCAGGCAGCTCAGTCATTATTCCGTTGTGCAAAAGGGGATTTGAGAGGCATTCTAAGAAAGTGATGAATGCGAACAAACAGATGTAAGAATGCAAACAATGGTGGAAATGTGGAAAACCGCTTCGGATGTTCCGGGAACAGGTGTCCAGTTATGTCGGGGTGGAAGAATTGGTCAGCTGGACTTTACATGACAAAACCGCAACCCTGTTGAGGCTGTTGAAAGGGTGGTTGCTGTGTATTTTACTCACGTTTGCTGGGATTCTTCTCCGTGGAAGAGTTTTGACCTGCTACGCTGGGGCCTCTGAGTCCATACTCACAGACTGATAATCCAACTTGAAGGCAATTTCACATACGTGTTTAATGATTACTACTCGCATCCTAGGTATGTGGATTTTGTTCAAGTCGCACAAACTCTATGTGATCAAATTACCAAGAGATGCTCTTTGAGGAACCAACCCCTGGACCAGCCAGTGAACGCTTCAGGGGCCGAAAACACCATCGAAAGCTATGTCAGTATGGCCGAACGTATACACACGGATGTGTGGAAGTCAACCAAAATGAGGACGTCTAAGATGTAGTTTGATAGTTGTTTTAGGGAAGAAGAGACTGATGTTCCGGAGCGGATGGAAATCATAAGCGAGCAAAAACACTGGAAGACATCTGTGTCGACAATCGTCGACCATGTAGTAGCGCTTGGTCACATTTATGTCGCTTGGTGTATAGGGACAGGCGCGGCTGTCCACAGATTTTTTCGTTGTTGGAATCGTGCGTGACAATTGTCGACTGAACCCAACCAGTTCTCATCAGATAATCTTGTCCGATACGCACTGCCGGCTGTCGCATTTTGTTAGATGATGAACGCTAAGTCAACCTTTCTCCCTTGTGGTTTGGTGATGACCCTCCTACCGATGTAACGCTGATACTATTGATGCGGGAGGCATGCAAGTAGTATGTTGTCTCGTAAATTCTCTTGAAAAGTGAGATGTATTACGGAATTGGTGGAGTCGCTTTGTAGCATTTGCTTGGATTTGAACAACAGTCAATGAATATCCAGAAAAGTTCAGGAAGACGCGTTCAAAGAGAGGATGGATATTCAGTTTTTGTGAACGAGATGCATATGAGAGTCCAATAGCCAGTTGGCATTTTCTAACAAATTACTGCAGTGAAGGCCTTGTTCCTTTCACCGGTAGTTAAAAGGTTCGGCAGCATTTAAATCAATGAAACCACTGAAGAAGTATCCGGACATTTCGGCGCACGTCAGTCAAGGGGAACCCCAACTTACATCAAGCTACTAAAATGTTCACCCAAAAACGTTAAACCGTAAGTAACAATAAAGAAGAGACGAAGGTTTGATCGTTTACGAACGAACGGTTTATTGTGAACAAATAAGTCTTGGAACCAGTCGCACGAAGCGAGATGGCCAGCGGAATGCAAAAGTCAGGAATAAGAATAGAATAATCGGCTGGTGTTTCACATACACTTTTGGCTTGGCTTATTTCGGTGTTCTTTCCTGCGCACTAGTTCAAGCTGAGTAACTATCATCGATACACGTTCATCCCGTTTTCAAACACTCCAACAGTCGCCAAATTGCGGGAAGCTCATGACCCACCAAGCCAACAAAGCGTTTGACCTATCCCTAACTTACGTTCCTAATCCGAAGGCGATTTTCAATTATTGTTTGTTGAAGCACCTTTGAACTTCGTGGTGGGGAAGGGAGGGTTAGAGTTGCGTCTCATTGAACCAAAGTCTCATCATCAACCTCGTGCTATTGATCGACCATGGAGTGACAAGCTGAATCGAGTCAAGACGTTCTCCTTATTCTGAGAGCTATTTGCTGCGAAAAGGTGAGTCATATGGTTGCGAAACGTAAAATATCTTCGGGTTTTTGACGAGTGATACCTCAGAAGCCAGGTACTTGGTTGTACAGCATGTGTAGCAGTTCTGGAAAACATCCAGTAATGACCATCATCATCATCATCATTGTCAGCAGTAAGAACCGCGTACTTGTCGTATAGTGGTTATAGCTGCCACAGCTTCGTTCACCGATGATTTTGGGAACTGGGATAGATAGCTGAGCATGGGAGGCGGAAGCTGACAAATTGGTGCGTAAATACGGCCCTGCCAGTGGACTTTTAAGTGAGGGGATTGGGGAGGGAGCTGTGCATTGAAGGCAATAGCTTGGATGCACGAGCGCCATTGAGGGCGCGACTGGACCATGTCTCACAATGTCTCTAGCCATTGATGTGGCCCCTCTCGGGGTCCCCATCCAGGGAGACGGCAATGACCAGCGCAGCTGCGTTTGATGGTAATGGCTTTAATACCTCACTGCCCAGTCATTGATCGCCTCTGGCTCGTTTCCACCCTTCACGTGCTTGTGCGAAAAGAGTCCTTCGAGGAAGTCGGTCGACTGGCATCCGCAGCATGTGGCCAAGGCAGCACAAGCGATGCAGTGTGACCAGTTCGTCTATCGAGGGTGGATTATTTTTCCTGAGTACCATTCGACGTACTTCAGTATTGCTGATCCGGTGTTCCCACCAGACTCGGGCAATGCTCCGAAGACATCGATGGTCAAACACTGAAAGTCTTTTGACGTCCTCGAGGCGCGGGGCCACCAGGACATCTCGAAGACATAGATGGTCAAACACTGGAAGTCATTCGACGTCCTCGAGGCGTGGGGCCACCAGAACATCTGATAAATTTCCGACAACCACTGGAATAATGGATACATTTGATGTGAATAACAGTGCGAATTATAGCGGACAATCCTGCTGGCTACGGTGTCCCCACAATGTTCGTGCTTGATAAAACCCAATACTTGTCGAAGGAAGCCGGGCATCCAGACCGAACCAGACAACATTACTCAGTCACCGGTACTCTTAGACTTCTTTGTCTTGAAAATGCATCACCGGGAAACACTAGTATCTAGTTGGGTTTTCCGACCTGACCTGTAATGTGCTGACCACATCGTTTGGCTGGTCAAAAACTTGGAAGGATACCAGTAAATGGTAAAGTCACTGCGTATCATTCGTAGGGATTGGGAATAAACTGTACAAAGGTCAAGCTTTTCTCCACCTACATGAATGCCCTTTACCATTCTCCCAACATAAAAGGTGAAGTGACCAAGTAAGCTGTCATCTTTGAATACCTAGGTTCCACCATCCTGACAATTGGGTGGAGGAACTATTCCAAAGTTACGTCGATCTTTTCCTCAGTTTCGCAACGCAAAAGTGAGAATACGTTGGCAGAAAAGTTCCACTTGATCCAACTTATACCTCAGTTATTCAACTATAAACCATGTGTCAAACATACTCTGGTTTCAGCTGCTGCGGTTCTGGTCACTTAGAAAACAGGAGACCAGGGCAGGTATAGCCAAGCGTGGAGCCGATTGTACAATCAATTGGTTGACGATGAACGAATCTACCTGCAAAGGGCTGTCTGTGGGAGAATGTTCGGAAGTTAGTGTAAATTCTCTACGCAGGCGTCACCAAAAACGATATATATGCAAACGCTGTCATGACCCACCATGCCTATTTCGACTCCTTCAAGAACAGCTTCTACGGCGATCTGGGAACCGGTCGCGGATCGAACTTTCCAGACTTTGGCCCCCAAACCATGTTACCACCTCACAAGACAACAGACGAATAGGCTCTTCCCAGTTAAATGCGATCCAGTTCAGTTCGGTATCCACGTTGTCTGAAAGATCCGCAACTGGATCGCGATTTAAATACACCTGGCAACCGATCGTCGTCCCTCTGCCGCGTCATCTATCCGAGATGCCTTTGAGACACCTGGCAACCGATCGTCGTCCCTCTGCTGCGTCGTCTATCCGAGATACCTTTGACGCCGACCAGTCCTGCTTGAGCAACAAATTTCCCGCAAAAATGTAACTCAGACTGACTGAAGGACATCGGGTGTCACGAAATTATACCCAACAGTGAAAAAGTCACTGTTGGTCTCAAAAGACCCTGGCAACTGAAATATATCAATACACAGAAACACATTGCATGGCTCGGATCATAGCTGTCCGAATTACAGTTAGTTGCATGTACAAAGTGGCCTTCGTAACAGTACACGATAATGATGAGATGGTTGTCGAATGGATATAAACAAAAGTGTCAAGGCAAGCATGTGGTGTTGTTCGAAAGTCACATGGTCGAAATTCACATTGCCTAAGGGGCCGAGGGAAGATCAGGTGCACACAGGTGGCTACTCCAGTTGTGATGTGACCAGAGCTGGCTTTGTTGCCGTCTTTTTCGCCACAGAAGCTGTGGATCGTTTTTGTCCGGGCTTACCGGTTTTTTGCTTCAACGACTGCAGCTTTGCCTGGGCACGTTGGGCTGCCGCCTCCCGGGCAGCTTCGCGGGCTGAAAAAGGAGCAAAGAAAGCAGCCTCAAACGTCAATGAGGGAATGGAAAGTGAACGTAAAAGAGGCTGAGTTGTAGGCTATTTTGCGTGCAGACCTCGCTCGAAAATACACCCTTCTCTACTCAACACAGGATTGGGTGAAAAGGAAGCGTTTACATGTTCTTAACCACTGTTTAAAGGATTCAATATGTGAAAAACCCATAACCTTTTGTGGACTGGTCTTGGTGCGAAATTTGTACACTTTCGCGGACATCCGGACAACACAGGGAGGGCGCTCAGTATTCGCACAACGGAATTGGATTTTCGAAAGTTATGACGTGTCCTTGATGGACTAAAGCAATCGGGCAATTGAGTTGAGAGTACCAGTTCAAACGTTTAAGCCCCATTTAGGCATCCTGGGGTCTCAGCGATGCCGGGAAATTATCCCACAAGACTTTCAGCCAAGAGCATGGTTGCTTCAGTGAACGATAAAATTTGGTGAGCTGCAAAAACATGAAGGTAGATTAGAACGGTTTTTCGTTTGAGCACGTGTGCAACAAAATGCAACATTTAGGCCTATGAAGTTTGACTCCTCTTGTAAAGGCTTTACAGCTGAGAGTAGTGTGCGGATAATGGGCACCCACAGGGAGCAGGCCCTTAAAATTCCGTCACCCTGTGGCATCTTATCGTGACCACTAACAGTGTTTGTCCACTGAATGTTGCGTCTTCGAAATACACGAGCAAACAACAGTTTTTTTCCGTCGAGATCTGGCGTAAATGCTGTTAGCCGAGAAGTTCAACGGAGCAGAATGACTGAATTCGGTAAGAACGGATCGTTCATCTATCGCAGCGCTGATCAATGGTGTATTTTGTCCATGCAGCGCTTTATGCATTTCACTTTTCTGTTATCCAAAGAAAGTCAGCTGGTTGTGAACCTGGAATATAAAGACATTCTGACTTTGTCTTCTTCCTTTGTGTCAGCGATGTGCGTGCTGCATCTGGAGCCCCATTCTCAGGTCACCTGCAATCGGTGTTACAAAATTTCCGCGAGTGTGCTAAAAGATGGCACAGATTGAGCACACTTTGAAGGGCAAGGCGAGTTCACCGCTTTACGAATTCCAACGGGCTGTTCTGGAGGTTGCAAAATCGCTAACACAATGAAATAAACTCCACCCCCGCACAACTATAGTAAACTGATCACGAAAGTCGACGTATACACTCATCTGTCTACCAATTTGGCTATGGGGGGAGATTCAACTGGAACCCAGCTGATTCTCTCCGTTATGGTGCGCTTAATCGGATTCAGCTGGGCTGCAGGTGAGTCTGCTGTCAAAACCAGATTGGTATGCAGATGAATGTATGATTCGAATGTCGTGCAATTTGGGTTCAAGTAGAACATAAGATTGGTGGAAAATCGGACTGTGACCATCTGACAAGCCCCAAGCAAGGGCGAAACCGGTCGTGGGCTGTCAGAGTTTCCAGCAACCTTATGAGTAGTGTTTAGGTATTACTGGTACAGTTTGCTTTCTAAGCAGTAAGGTGTTAAGGATACTAGGGGATACTACGGAAATACTACGAAAGAACAGCAGGCGAAAGTGCCTGAGACCGTTTCGAGCACGCTTCGTAAACAGTCAGAGCGGATGGAAGTGATGTTTCCAGAAATGAATGTAGGACTAGAAGATGGACATTCGTTAAGCTGATCTGATGGTAACCGGCAGCAAGAATGAAGGCCAACGAAATGGATTGTGCATCACCAACGATCTGGGAACAAGGGAATAAATAGTTCCGAACCGATATATACCTATTCTTATGTATATATACATATATACGAATATATATATATAGTTGGTATTTGCTAACCTTGTTTTTCCTGCTCCAGTTTGAGCGCAGCCTGTTCTCGTTCCTTTCGTACGAGCGCAAGTCGTGCCAGATCACTTGCCAATTCGGCTTCTGATTTGAGAGACAATGGGTCAGCCACAGCGCGCGCTGCAGCTTCAGCTTCTTTTCGTGAGGGCCTGGATGAAAAGGATAAGCGAACAGCAGCAGTCAATGTTAGGCGGAAGGTGGCACTGGTGTGTTTGGTTCTCCGTGAAAACGTCAGCGAATACCAAGATCAAAGCGTTCAACTGTTACACTCTTCCGGTGCTTAACTGCCATGCTACCCGAAGGAAGCACGAGGGCTGGGATACTGCCAGGTTGCCCAACCCTAGACAGGAGAAGTCGAGAGGCAGAGGTCGGGTTCGAACCACGGACCTTCCGGTCAGTAAATTCGCGCTCTAACCACTTGAGCCATCTCGTCCCGTCAGCACAAAACGACTGCGATATATTAATCTAATCCGATGATCAAATGGAGTTACACATCTACAAACGAATAAACACGTAGAAAAACATGAATACCGTGTTAAGCAGTAATGACTGGACAGGTGATGTCGAGAGGTGCGGCAACCGAAATAATTGGGCATCACGTCGATTGGACAACCTCCATGAAGAAGGCCACGGGCCAAGTGAAAGTGGGCTCTGATTGATTGGACTGTTGACCAACCATAACCAAGAATCTTAGCTCGGCAACCTCATTTCGTAAAGAACTTGTTGAGACCATTGGCTTCCCGTATTAACAAACTTGAAAAACTTTCCATTTGTTCGCTGAAATGCCGCCCTGAACTGCATTTTGATGAAGTCTGGTGAGCACAATGGAGCATGATATGACCGTAATACAAAGCAAAGCCTAGTCAAACCATTAGGTGCGCTACGGTTCGTTGTCGCGGTTTGACTGCGACTACACTATATCAAGGGGACTACACATGCAATGGAAGAAATCGCCAGGTTTAAACGTACCCTTCTTTTCCTGCCTTGTCATCCAGGTTAGGATTACACACCTCGATGAGATGACTGATACCTTTGTGTCTCATCTCATCGCCATCACTATCTGATTCCTCTGGAACAGTGATCGGTGGTTCCGAAGTAGAGGCGACCGGCTCCTCATCTCCATTTGGACTTTTAGATCGCTGTGGACAGACGCAGAGAACAAAATGAGGTGCCCGGAGAACAGAGAAGAACCTTTGAATATGGGTAGGGTGTGCTTTTAACGAGACACATGACCGCAATAGCTCACTATTTGGGAGGTATTTTGCCTGCACCTCGGGGCCTTTGCGAACTATATACGTAGGACTTGTGAAGAGTGAATTCACTCTGCCCTGAACTATATCGGTCAATTCACTCGGAAAGTTCACTGTTCGATCGTACCTGGTATGCGGAAATACCGACGGCAACTGTCGAAGAGTTTTCAGCAACCTTATGAGTAGTGCACTAAGAGTATAGATGTACCGCGACATCTCGAATATCATAGCGACTGAAACATGAGGCGGCCTGGTACAGCATATTCATTTGCCTGGAAACATCACAAACGAGAGATTCAGCTGGGTTCCGGGTGAGTCTTTCGCAAAACCTAATTTGTTCGCAAATAAGTGTAATTCGCCAAAGTGTATTCTCATTCGAAACTTCATTTAATTTCTGAGATAAAGCAGGATGGGAAACTTTGTAATCTCTTTGTTGTATCACACGCTCAGAGTCTGTGTACGAAAAATAGAGTGATGTGAGTTTTTCGTCAATTGATGAATGAAAAACACTGCACCTCCGTGGAACTCACAGACACAGACGATGATTATCTTGCCCATGCGTATTAGTTAATCCCTTCTCTGTCTGACTCCGTGAACACTAACTTGACTCGGTCGGATTGGAGTCTGTGGTTTCTCTGCGACGAATTTCGGGGCGTCAATAGATTAACTAATCCCTAGCCATGCGATCGTATCGAGTCCCAAATTCATATACTACTATTAGTAGTAGTATGATGCCGGTGGATTCGATGTAAAATAAATAACCTGGGTTGGAAGGAAACATGAGTCATTCAGGGAAATCAAGATGAAGGCCTTTGAGGTAGATTTTAGTCCAGTTTATTCTACACGGGAATAATTTTGAAATATAAACTTGATAGGACATCCCCGAAGTAAGTTCGAAGAACTTGAAAGTAGGCGCCGTGATGGGTTGCTGGCTCATGGTAAAAATACTAGTGACTACACGCCAGATATGAAACTGTCCGACCATCGATGGTGGCCTTTGTCAAGCAACAAATGGCTGACGTCAAAACATTACCAATGTGGGTGACCAGAGACTGGTAAAAATACCGTATCGTGTGCGCCCTTTAGCCTGCGCACGTGTGTCACACTGTGTGTATACTTCACACCTGACCATGAGACTTAGCCGTCGTGTTACGTGTGGGACGTTCCCTCACAGACATTGAGTATGCCGACAATATTGCTCTCCTTGGTTCAGATCCTTCTCAAATGCAAACGACTTTAAACAACCTTAATGACTCCGACGCACGGTTTGACATGCGCTTCACACCTGCAGTGTAAAGTACTGCTACAAGACTGGGTGGGATCAAACACACATCTCCTGCTTGTAAGAGAGCCAATTGACGTGGTATATAAATTTGCTACCTGGGCAGTTGTGTAGGTTGCGGTTGGAGATGGGATTATTTCTCGAGTCGGAAAGGCAAGGGCAGCTTTTGCCAGCCTCCGACACCTATGGCGCCGACGTGACATCATTTTTGTCTGTCAAGGGAAGAGTTTACACTGCGGTGGTGCGATCCATACTGTTTTATGGATCAGAAACGTAGTCCTTACGGAAGATGTCAGTGTTTCATCATCGGTGTCCCCGAAGAATTCGTCAGGTACGGTGGGAACATCAGATTAGCAATGCTGAAGTACGCCAGATGGTCTTAGGAAGAAGGAACTTGCCTGCGACAGATGAATTACTCATGGTTGGGACATGTATTCCACATGGCAGAAGACTGTCTGCCTCACAGAGCTTTTTTTCAGCCCTGTGCTGAGTGGGAGCCATTGAAAGGTGGAAAATGTATGGACTGGCAACGAAGTATGAAAACACTAGTCAGTAAAGTTAGTCGGGTGGGCAATTGCCACTTCCCTGGATGGGGACCCCTGGACTCAAATCATCAGTGGCTAATGACATTAACAGAAATGGCCCGATTGCGCAGCCAGTGGCGATCGTGAATCAAAGTACTCACTTTGAATGCGTAGCTACTCAATTTCCGAACAAACTGAACATGCCAAGCCTTGATTGTACGCCCCACATCCCTGTTTTCCGGTGATCGAAACGGTGGCAGCATGAACCAATGTGTCTATGTTACACGGTTTATAGCTGATAGATTGATTCATTGATTGATTGTTACGTGCAGTCTATTGTGCTTGCGTCATCTACGTATAACAAAATAGGCAGGACCAAGTTGCAGATAACTCAGCCCTAGCAGATTTGTTAACACGAGTAGCGACTGATTCAGCACAGCAGCTCCATACATATACGTCAAGATTTTGCTGCAATATATGCATGTTATCAGCTGATGCATAGAGTGTGATAGCTGAGTCAAGCTCCAGTTTGTTCAATGCGCTCGTGTTCCCTGGAGCGGCTCAGGAGTGTCACTTAGATTCGTTGATTAGAACCTTCATTTGTCTGTTGGTTTGCCCAAATTAAACACAACCACAATCGGTGCAATCAATGTTGGCACGGTCTTTCGTGCGAACCAGTTGTCTCTGCAGTGTATTGTCCATTTGGAAAGTGGCCCAGATATTGGAGCTGAAGAGCACGCAATGAGTACTTTCAAGTGTGCACCTCCAGTACGGAATCCGCGCCGTGTCAGTTAGTTCAACCTTCAATCTGGCTGCTGGGTTGGGCTCCTGAGCGTAGGTCCGAAGAAGTCTGCTGGATACCCCGTGTTTCTCGACATTTGTTTAATAGGGGTAATCTCGCTTTCGGACAGAGTCACGCTACCACAGACATTATTCGCTCGGTGAACCGGTCTGCGAATTATCGCTCGCTACATACGTTTGAGTGGTTATCTCAATGGGTTAGGACTGGGATACTGCCAGGTTGCCCAAGCCTAGACATGGGAAGTCGAGAGGCAGAAGTCGGGTTCGAACCACGGACCTTCCGGTTAGTAAATTCGCGCTGTAACCGCTTGGGCCATCTCGCCCAAGGGAAGCAATCATTCCGTTAGGTGTCTCGTGTTCTACAGTCAGGAAAATGGATACCAATCCATCCTTCGTGAGATTGGGCTTTGTCAGCCACATCTTTAGAATTTCTGCAATTCTGTGTCGTGAATCGTTGACCAATGTAGTTTTTTTTCAGTCCAAGGCTTCAGAGTGACCTTGAAATTAAGGCCTTTTGTAGTATCGATTTTTCGGCCTGAAAGTTAAGAGATGAACTACCCGAAGACCCGGGCACCAACCATTCTAAACAACGGACAGCGTTTCCTGAGCTGTAAAACTATCTAGATGTAACATGACCTTGTAAGCATACGAAGCCTAAAGTTTATACTGCCACCTTTTTGTATAACTACAGCATATGATTATCTTTCGATCACGAAGAATAAGATAGTTCCTTCGCAATGGACTCAATGAGGGACAGTGAACCGAGAAGGCTCACAATTCAGCCATATTCCACATTTAGCTCAAACTATGAGAGCCGATAAGCTTAATAAAATGGGAGCTTTGTTCCACACTGGATCAGTTGATACTTGTATTTTCGCCATGACGAGCAAGTTCGTAATATCTGGAGTGCTCTTCCTGTAAGGGAGGGTGAGTTGTGGCACGTTTCTCTTCCAACAGAGGTAGCGAAGTTTCGACCGGGTCTACTGGACTTAACTGTGCTGAACCTTGGGCATAGGTCTCCAAACAAGATAAAGCGATGCCCACTACCGTACACCAGCAGACCAGACTACTGGAGGATGAAGACACCATAAATGCCTGCTCGTTCCCCTATGAAGAATAGATTCACAGTACACGTTGAATGAAACCTGAATGAGACCTCGATTTGGCCACTGGAAGACAAATTGTCAAACCAAACAACACAAAGGATATTTTACAAAACGAAATATGCACTCATTATCTTGTACATACGTACTCCAAGCTGCCGGTCGATCTCCTCAGGAGAAGTGAAGCACCGCGATTTGCCTTTGTGCGAGCGTTTACCTGTGAGTGAAAATTTATTGGATTGGCGAGAATAAGTGTGTGAGAGAGAGAGAAATGGATGCCAACGGCGCCAATTCAACAGCGAGGAGCACGTGAAACGGATAAGCGGAGAGCCTACAACAGAAGCAGAAGCTCAGGAAATCCGTGGCCAACGCGAAACTTAAGTGGATATCAGTTTAATACTTTGTTTCGTCAACAAATGTGCTGAATAGAGGCCACCTCATGTGTCAACACATGAGGTGAAAACTAAGAGACAGCTCACTATCGGTTTCGCCCTAATTGGGGCTCATCAGACAGGCGTAGTTTTCATTTTGCTGTCAAACTTACTGTGTACAAGTGGCGAAGTGTACCCATTTTCAAATTAAGTTCGTGTTAACTAAATTCCTACTGAATGCCCTTTAGAAGGGTGCATATCAACAGTTGCGTGCAGTTTAGTGTTCAGGTAGAACAAAACTAAGCGTACCGAGTGAACCTCGAGAAGGGGGAAAACTCTTAAGGGGCTCATGGTCTTCCAGCAACCTTATGAGTAGTGTTCCGCCAATAAGAAATATCAAATAATGTCACTTAGTTAAAAGATAAGAGGACAACTGAAAGTTAAACAGAACAACGGAACTTGTGAATATCGAAAGTGAGGGTGATCACAGTTATGCCATTTAGAGCATGATTCTTTCACTGAGAAGTGTCGGTACAAAAGGACGTTGCGTAGTAACCAATTTCATTATACAATGGAAAACTATCGAGAACAAGATACACACATCTTGAAATAGAAACGAGATAAACGCATCGTACTGAAGGTACCATCAATGGGACTGGCCCAGGCATGAACCCACCGCACAACGACGGTCAAACTTTAGCAAGATAGTCCGACTACAAAGCAACAGCAAGCTCGCCACGGGACCAGTTACGTGTAACGTCCATCAGAGTTTCTAACCACGCGGTCTCCAGCAAGGTAGACACAAAGACCCCACAGTACTCAATGGTAGCTGCCTTCAGATAACATTGCCGAGTCATTGCCTGTCACCCACAGGCCTATGGCCATCAAGAATTCGGGGTTGAAAGCGGTGCTTCCCTAGATAGACGGTTCATGTGTAATGATAACCCACCCACCTAAATCCGAGAAGCTGCAGTTGCTGCTTTATGGATTCTGATTCATCGCCAACTACTCGCCTTCGAATCACTTCAGTGAGAACACGCCGCAATCGGCTAATGTCTGCTATAATACAAAGTATTATCTCTCCATGAGTAGCAGAGATCAAGTTCCACAACCACGGAGCAAGACCATTGTAACAGTCCCTTTGTACATAAGGTGCTTTGGCTTGTGGCGCCAAAGATGACTTTAATTCACAAATGTAGCTCGCGCCTTGATAACGCGTGCACCACTGCACTACAAACGCGGCTTATGCAGCAGTCAACAAGCTCAAGTTCCCCTCATTGAAGTTTCAGAGGGACACAAAAGGACTGCGGATCCTGAAGCAGTACCAATGGAAAAAAACTTAACAGAAAGGGAAAAAGGAGGTAGCCCAAAAGCTTGTGAACAGTTCGTTGTAAACTCTTGCATGACCAGTGGGAATAGAGAATATACTCATAGTAGAGCGTACTTACAAACCGCATCCACCTTTGCCCAAGTACGCGTAAACGAACTGACCCATCTACAGAATCAAACCCCATCGAAGTCGACGAAAACCGTGATTTTTGATCGGCGGAATGTATGACTCTGTTTTGGCATTTGACGTTATATGGAGATTCGATCAGCACAACTGGGACGAAACTCTGCTTGCTGCTCTGCGGACTGTGTCCCACGTGCCCGGATTAGTCGTCACATTGTTATTGAAACTAGCACCCACCTTATAATAGGCATCAGACTTGGACGGTCACTTCGTGTACCCCCTTTAAATACGGGTGTGATAAGTGATTGTACTTAGTTGTCTGGAATGCATTCTTGTTCCAAAATAAATTCCAACAATCCGGTAACCGTTGTTTTTAAGTAGAACTCGTGGAAGCTAATCTGGGTCCGGTATCTCGATGGCTTTTCAAAGCAGAGCAGCATATTAGTACTTACAACTGAGTGACAACCTGAATTCTCGGACAACGGCTAGAATGGGCCAGAAGAACACAGTTATAGAAGCGGGAGACAGATGGCTCAATTGAGTAGGGCGCGGATCTACTGACCGGAAGGTCCGTGGTTCGAACCCAACCCCTGCCTGTCGACTTCCCTTGTCTAGTTTTGGGCAACCTGGCAGTATCCCAGCCCTCAGGCTTCCTGCTTGCTCTTCTTTCAGTTGACTGAAACGTTGAAGATTTTGTGCCCGGTGATGTAAATTCTGGCTTTCATTGTAAGTTAGATTTTCACTATTATCTCTGGTTATCTCACTAAGATGGTGTCCCAGGCCCTGACTGGGGATTTGTTGGAACAGCTTTCATGCAGTCCCAATGTACTCGCCTCCTGTATTCGCTAAACTTGCTTGCTCAATCATGCCTCCCCATCGACAAAAACTTCATCTGAATTGACAGATGGGCAGGTGAAGTCTTGTATCTAGAAGTAACAGCGACCGTTGTAACCCAGTGGCGTACTCAGAAACAAATGCCACGTTTCCAGCTTTTAATCGCGTTCGAGTTACAAACAATGTCTTCTGAAATGATCGCTTTCAAATAATAGCATAGTAGACGTTGGTGAGTTTGCTAAATACGTGGCTGGGAAGGACTTTCGACTGCCATAAGAGAAGTTTGCTTCTTAGGTTTACTCGGGAGCTTCAGTGAAAGTTCACATCGTCCAATAATGGTAATGGCTAAGCTCAGTTCTTGGCCTGATCCTCCAAAGCTAGCCTTTTCAGAAAAAGAACTGCCACGGGTTCACATATGGTAGTGAGCACTCAAAACCAAGTGAAAACGCATGTACAGCGCGTTGCAGCGGAAACATTCTGGAAATTCTGACGCCTCCTGGACGCACTATTGACAACCAGCATCCAGTGGTTACTGAATCATGATTAACTGTCGAGTAAATGCCTTCGAATAACCAGACCACGCCCTGATTTTGGGGCAGTAAACGGCCCGATCCTCTGGCCAATCATGTGTTGGTTGGGCTTCTTGGCCACAGCAGCGTCTAACTGCGGTGGTGCAGGATTCCGCCTAACACATCGGCAGTCGAGTATTGAGCCTCATCGCCGATGGATATAGGCTAGGTGATCGTCTTGGTTTCGCGGTTGTATAGCAGGGGGGAAGACGGGTAGCACAATGGCGCCCACTGCACCTAACCACAAAGTACTGCTGACGAACAACTGGTAGTCAACACATAAATTTACCATTATCAATGCACCGTGGGTCTAGGAAAATTCGTCACCAAATCTCGTCACACATGAACTGGGGCACCGTACTTGCGCATTACCAGTTTGTTTGAACTCTTTGTGGTGCACAAGAGAATGGCCATTTACCGACCAAAAATGCCTTTGACAGAATCAGGGCTACAGTTGGTTGACGTATAGGAAGAAACTATGAACAAATATTAGTTAAAATTTTGATCCGCGCGAGTAGACAGACGAACGGCACAAATTCGACTGTTTGGAGGTAACCAATCAAGCATGGAAACCTGAGCTGGGGAGTTACGAACTAAGCCAACACGACCCACCGCGACAGGTGAAGAATCACTTCAAGTTCGTAGTCGACAGCAAAATTGCCGCAAACTCACGCGATGAACGTACAACCTATATCTTGGTCTCATAAACGCAGTGAACATCTATAGGTAAAATATTGGGAGTCCGCACAAAAGAATCATGTTGGCCAGCTTAACCGAAGGTTCAAACACTAAAAGCTGCATCGAAAAACTGGGGGATGGGGTCTGATTACTAAAAGTATGCTGCCAGTCACTCTCCTGAGTGTCCGAATAACATGCCTACAGCTGGGGGGTCACCATCATATAGAACGAGAAAAAAGGTGACAGAATGATGAACATGATGGGAGGCGTCAGCACTTGCTGAGCCATAAGGCAACCCGGCCAGTGTAACCACGTGACGGCTGACCTGGCATGAAAGTACATTTACTCGGGCGACTCACAGTTGCACGTGGGCTGAGGCACTGACAGTCCTCAACCTAAAAAGCCTAACCACAATTTGGTGGTGGCCCCACGGTTATCTAAATTTGAGGAAGAGGCTACAACCAACGTTCCAATCTAACCCAAAGGATCTGGAGGCTTTACTTATCAGACCTCTATGCACCGACCAACCATGTAAGAAAGGCCTTGTGGAAGCTTCATGGGAATCCTTCAGTATAGCCGAATGGGTTGTTTAGATACGCAAGCCATTGCACCGTGATAAGGTTCAGTCTCTTCGGGCGATCAAGTGACCAAGTTGTCTCGAAACTGTTCTATATTCCAATAATGTTGTCCTCATCAGACACGTGTCCAGACACTATTGTGTATCTAGGTTGAAAATGCACTCCGATTGAAACGCATACGAAAAGGTAACAGCAGTCGGTAAATATGCACATCTGACTCTGTTGAAAAATTGTGACCTTGGAATAAAAAAATCCTCCTTCAGCTAATTTATTCTAGTAATCATTCAGAATTGACTAAATACTTCGTTCCAAATGGGTCGGCTGTAGCAAAGTTACGGTACAGAACCTAGTGTGACCCGAAAAAGTACGGGAGTGGAGGAATTTTCAACGTACGTGAAAGTTATATAAGAACCAAGGGTGAGAGTGGCTCGGGTATGATGATTGCCAGCTCAAATCCTAACCTTTACATTAAATTAAGCTCATCCTGAAAGCACGCTTATTATGGGTGAAACGTGTGTAAAGTATACTTGAACAAACCTCTCATCCAGCTCCGGTTTTGGAGGACTTAACTGATCAGTAGATATAGGTCTCAGACGAAAGCCTGCTTTAAAAGAGGTCCAGTGCAGTTGGTCGATGGTTCCACAATCAACGGAACGGAATGTTGATATAATTGAATTCTCGTTCGGTAAGCTGAAATTGCAGAAAGCTGAGTGCGTGGGTAGTCGCAGAGGCATCAGTCACTGTACTGAGGAACCTACCTAATACGTCAGCCGTAAGGCGATTCAACTACATGCACCGAATGAATATTTTTCAAAGGTATCCATGCTCGCGTTAGTAAAATCTGCGAACAAAGGCAGCGACCTGGTCGGTCATAGTTTAAGAGTAAGGGTTCTGTTACTTGCATAGGGCAAAATGAGTTTGCTTAAGACTTTTCATAGCTTTTTTACTTGCAAGAGATGGCTCTGTGGTTAAAACGCGACTTTACTGACGGGAAGTCCGCGTTCGAACCCCGGCCTCTGCCTTCCGACTTACCCTGTCTAGGCTTTGGCAACCTGGCAGTATCCCAGCTCTCGTGCTCCCTTTGAGTGGCATGGCAGCTAGGCATCTAAAGGGTGCTACAGCTCAACAGGTTGGAGAAAAGGTAGTTCAAATACGGATGGCATTATTAGGGCATTCTCAAACCATGAATCGTGAAGGAATCATGCTGATGCTTTTTAAAAGCAACAATCAATTTAACCATCCTCCGAACTGCAAAGGGCCACACAAACACTTAAACCATGCAAACTTGTCATTTCGGTGACGTTCAGCCTATCCACTGATAGGGTGTCTATGATTCCCGAAACCCGGGAATGGTATGAATCGGCACGACAAAAGTTTTCATTTTGGTTTTTCATGACCTGCTACTGGGTTACAATTTCTGTATAATCGCAAGCCTCGTCAAAAAGGGTCCGATCAGTCACCTGGCAGACGAAGCACTGGATCTAGACAGTTAAGCTAATTCGACTCACATTCTAAATTGAAATAATATTCAGATGCGCCAGTAACCTTGTCACAAAATCACAAAGCAGTGTCTGGACAAATCATGGCGGCCTAGACTCCGGCCCTCGCCACATCCGTCCAGCAAGAGTCTAGGCCAAAAAGCCATGCGGTCGATGGGGATTCTGGTAACCACTTAGTGCTTATGCTACCACTTGGGACAAGGTTTGGCGTCGTATGCATTATCTTGGTGTACAGTTTGTACTTTAGAGGTAAACAGTATTCTGAAATACGTAGCGAGATTGTCAACTTCAAGGTGTTTTATTTTATAATCGGGTGCAATTCAATCCAAACAGGACGATATTATGTGCAAAGTCAGGTTCTACCCTGCAAGATGTCCAACACAACACGAAGTAGGCAATCTTTTTTAATAGAATAAAGAAAATATTCACTGTAGAGCAAAACACCTCGGCTAATGTTGGGGTGTGAAAACTGATTTATTGTGAAGTCCTTTGAATCAATCCACAAAAACCTATCGCCATGAGGCAGCACGATCATTTTGGATTTTGGAAACCAAAGTCTATTGGTCTAGTGTGCGCCGCGATGTTCCAGGCGTCTTCCGGAAGTGGAGGTATGGTCTACGTATCCATCACTTGTGGGGAACCGATACTCCTGAGGATTCGTGCATACGGTTCCGGTCCCTTTTGTAAAATCACAATGACTACTCGTATTACATAACATTGGCTGATTCCAATATGGAAAACCGGGCCCATCAGTGTTCTCGATCACAGCTGCTCATGTCTATCGACGGTGAAAGTGGAACAAACGGTACATCGGTCTCGTCCTCGGCGACAAATATCGTAGATAATGCAATGACGATAATCGTTCGATTTGGTCCTTTTTCAATACCCAAATACCGATAGGAAGCGTGAGAACTGGGATACTATCAGGCTTCCAAGTCTAGACAGGAGCAACTGAAAAGCCAGGGTTTGGTTCACACAATGGGTAACTGTGTTGAGTAGCTTCGAAACTTGAGCGCTAAGGTGTGCGAATTCGATACCATAAACTGAATTTTGAATAAACAGTATCAAGCCATGTATTCCTACGAGCTCTAAGGCGTCAATTTAGCATTCAACTAGTCTGCGGACTTGCTACGGGGTCGTTGTTCGACGAAGAAACTCCAGGCGGCGTTGTTGAATACGTATGGATAGTCGTCAAACGCGGCGTCCGGAATCCTCATTGGAAATCAGTGTTGCATTCGAAATAAGCAATAGTCCAAACAAATCAAGTGAAAACTTCCATTATCCCCTCATAATAAAATAACAACTAAACCATCATCATCATTATCAGAAGTAAGAACCGCGTACTTGTCGTACAGTGGTTGTAGTTGTCACAGTTTCGTTCACCGATGATTTGGAGAGGTGAGGTAGATAGCTGCGCATTGGTGGCGGGAGATGATAAATTGTTGGGTAAATACGGCGCTGCCAGTGGACTTTTAAGTGAGGATATTGGGATGGGAGCTACGCATTGAAGGCAATAGCTTGGATGCACGAGCGCCACTGAGGGCGCGACTGGGCCATGTCTGACAGTGTCTCCAACCATTGATGTGGCCCGTCTCGGGGTCCTCATCCAGGAAGACGGAAATGACCATCGCAGCTGAGTTTGCTGGTAATGGCTTTAATACCTCACTGCCAAGTCATTGACCGCCTCTGGCTCGTTTCCACTCTTCACATGGTTATGCAAAACGAACCCTTCGGGGAAGTCGGTCAACTGGCATACGCAGCACGTAGCCAAGCTAGGGCAACCGATGCAGTGCGATCAGTCCATCGAGGGTGGGTTATTTCTTCTAAATACCATTCGACATACTTCGGCATTACTGATCCGGTGTTCCAACCAGACTCACGTAATGCATCGAAGACATCTATGACGTCCTCAGCGCGCAACGGCCGGGTTTCCGATCCATATAGTAATATGGAGCGAATCGCAGCATTGTAAACTCGATCCTTGACGGGTAAGCCGATGTCACACCTACACCACAGATGACGCAGATTCACAAAAGCTACTTTGGCCTTCCCAATCCGGATGGAAATATCATCTTTCGCCAGACCACGGGGACTGATACAACTGTCCAGGTAAACAAATTTGTCCACTACCTCAATCGGCTCATCCGCAAGCATGAGGCTAGGATTTGAGCCCACCCAGTCTTGCAGTAGCACTTCACACTTTGCAGGTGTGAAGCGCATGCCGAACCGCGAGGCAGAATTATTAAGATTATTTAATATTGTTTGAATAACCATAGCGTCAGATCCAAGAGGAGCTATGTCGTCTGCGTACTCGATATCGGTGGACGGACGCCCAGAGAGTACTTCGACTACACATGTATTGGAGGCTGGTAATGAGTTTTCCATGATGGTATCACCACTTAATGTGGTGAACTAAGGCAAGAGCTTCCCATAGACCTTCACACGGCCGCGGGAGTTAGCGTACAGCGCCTTAAAGAGGGTTAATCATTTATGGAGGACACCTTTGCTCCGCAGACACTGTCACAGTGCCTGACGATTCACAGAGTCAAAGACGGTTTTCAGATCAAGAAACACAAGCATTGCTGGTTGCTGGGAGCAGTGTCGCTGTTCCAGAAGTTGTCGGAGGGTGAAGATATGATCGATGCACCCTCTTGCAGGACGGAACTCAGCTTGTTTTTCACGGATCTGTCGCTCCATGTGTTCAGTCAACCTTCGAAAAATAAAACCAGAGGGCATCTTCGATTCTACAGCTAATAGGCTGATGCCATGTTGGTTTTCACACAGCGTCCGCGTACCCTTTTTGAAGATAGGAATAACTAGCGACAAGCCCCATTCTGAAGGCGCCTTCCATTCATTCCATAAAGCACCAATAAGCTTTGTTAGATGGATCGCCAGGGATTCTCCGCATTCTTTGAAGAGGGTACCAGACCGTTCGGTCCTGGTGCCTTATCACGTTTTAGCACTATATTTCGTACTTTATTTCTTCTTCTGATGGGCAATCAGTGTTTACATTCCATTCGCCTGTATGCACTGTCTTTACAGGCTGTGTTGCAGAAGGCTAGCTGAACTGTTCTTCGGCCCATATTTCTAGTCGACGTTTTTGCGAATGAATTAACGACCCATCTTTTTCATTTATCATTTCGCATACCATTGCTTTCCTAGGGGTAGTCGATGGTACCAGTTGACGTAGGGCACGGCTGTTTCCCGTAGCAAAAGCCTTCTCCATCCCCCGAGCTTTCGATGTCCACCAGAGCTCTCGGTCTTTCCTTAGACTCTTCACTATTTGGCGTACGGGAAAGTTGCGTACGTACTCGTTGCTTGCTGGTATGGAGTTTCTGGCATGAATCATGGATAGCGATCGCGTCGACATCCAGTGACCTTGTGGTCGAATCGGACAGGTTCGAAAGACAGCAGTGAACACCGCTAACATAGCTCCTTTTATATTTTGTCACGCTTCATCCACATGCCCACTGCCGCCACAGTATTGGTTTACTGTGGAGGTACTGTTGAGTTATCGTCGCTCTTTGAAAATAACGGATTGGCATACTTCTCGCTCATGTGCGAGGGCCTGAAGGGAAACGAAGTCAGGAGTGCACGCACCATGGTGTGATCGGAATCATGTGGTGTGCCCCAAAAGAAATGACAGTCGAATTGTGGCTCTCCACCGGTCGCTGATGGCCGCGTGGTCCAATTGGGTCCACGGTTCATTCGCAGTTAGTGGCCGCCAGGTTACGCGACGCGAACGTTTATGTTGAAAGTTCGTACTTGCCAGAAACAGTTCGTGATCAGCACACAACTGAAGGAGTCAATCTCCGTTGTCTGTGCGGCGAGCATCGACTCCGAATCGACCACCCAAATGTGATTCC
>NW_008751933.1:678040-683643 GCF_000715545.1 Opisthorchis viverrini
CTCATTCCTGATGCGGCTGCGCACAGCAGGTGCCTTTTGAGCAGCACCGGGCTCTTTTTTGTTTTCAAAAGTATTTCGACCGTATTGGGTAATGTGCCGGCGGTCACGGTCAACCGTTGGGCGATCGGAGTGTGCGGTTTTTGGGGCCGACCTTTTCTAACCCGTCTTTCCTCAGGGGAAGGCAGCATCGCTGCTTCCATAAATATGGACATGCTGGTCGCCTGGGGGAAACACCTTACTGCCTTCACACTCCTGTCGCAGAGGACAGTACGACTTGACCCCCAAGCCGCCTCGTACCACGATTACTCGTAGTGCGGGGTCTCGCTGCTCTTGGTCTGGCTGCTCCCCTTTGGCCTTCCTGGCATGGTTGCACCTTGTGGAACGAAGTTTCTGCCAGTGTAACCCGCGGGATCGCTGCAGTACTCAAGCCCGACCACCACGACAAGGTGGCAGCTTTAGGTCGGGATGCCTACACCTGTGAACAGCATCAAAATAAACATTTCTGGGCACCATTTCGAAGTTAGGCGCTATCAGCGGGGTCAACTCAACGTTCTTTGCGAACGTCAGCTGACCGAAGCCCAGTACATAATGAGAGGTGATCTTCATGATCATCGACAACAACTAACGGAGGATGACACAAGTACTTCAATGCCATACTACTGTGTCAATCTGTTTGAATAAGGCTTTACAATGGAAAAAATGGGACAGGTAGAGGGACATAGGACTGGCTTACAACAAACACTCGAGGCACCCTCAATTCCAGCACTCAGTCAGACAATCCGGATAAAAATCGGAAGCATGGACGCTGGTGATATCGACTGGCTGCCATATCGTTAAACGTCCCCAGCCAAGCAAGTAAAACCGGTCTTGGAAAGCGAACGGCACCAAAACATTCTTCGTTCTCTTCTGTCATGTAAAATCCTGTCCACCACCAGTTTCCAAAACCCAAATTAGACACAGAAAACAGAACGTCTTGGCATGTGGTAACACGTAACACAACCCAGTCACCTTAGACTGCAATGCAGCATGCATTCTTAGGGTGAAGTACCCTGTTTCATCAAAAAAACCTCTTGGTCACCTTATTCCGAACTTTTTGGTTCCACCCGACTCCAACTACAGTTGAGACACTGGTGGTTAGTCTTCAAGAAGTCCCGAATCCTCTGCCCAAAGTAGCTAAGTCATGAAGCTGTACAATAATACAACCCGGACTGTAGTCAGATATGCGCGTCTTTTGAGGCCGTCATATGGTTTTTGACAACACAAATGGCGCAAATTTGCAGAAGCAATACTTGAAGTGGTGTGAAGACGTGACTCACACAGACCCTTCCCGACCGGAATTCTGTTCGCTATTCTTGGGTTTTAGCTTCATGCGCCTTTATTAGACTATGTAGAATAAATGACGCAGAGTCTGATTACAACGGACGTCAAGCTAATTCCTCTGTTATTGTCACACTCATCGAGAGCACTCCCTTTGAAGATGAGCACCACTATCCACTCATCCGAGTTACCTGGGTCGATATCTATCACCCAGGTATAGGCAAACGATTTAGACAAGCACCGACTGAGTATTCCATCTCGATCTTTGGACAGGGCGAGGGTGAATTCGTCAGGACCGGAACACGGTAACGCTTGAGTGGGTAAAAGACTCCTCGTTTCCAAAGCCATGGGAGGAGGGAGGTCCCAAGTTCTCTGCACAGGGGTGCGTTGCGGATCGCCAAGCCTATTGGAGAGAAAGCTCATGAACAGAAGCTCAGTAGGCACATCACTAAGTTGCACATCAGTTGTACTAAGTTGCACATCACTAATACTTACACCAAGATCAACCAAAATGGCAGGTTGGATTTACTAAAGCTTGGGCGAAAGCCTCGATCCTGTGCATAAACCCGGGAAAGGGTAGCACGTCAGCTATATGGATAAATGACGGAGACCAACTAAGGACCCAAGTGGCTTCACCATGATTGGCCAGAAATTCGATCAATTAGGATCATGTGATTAGGTTCGATGGCCACTGGCTATTCGCACAATGGGACTGATTTATCGAAATCCACGGCATTTTCAGACTTGCCACTTCATAGTATGAAATTTCTATGTAAAGGGTATATGCTCATGTATTACTGAAAGTCATTTATTGTGGCGATTTGTTTAAGTGGGCGAATACTCAAGGTCAATAAACACCACCGACTGTGAGTACGTAGCCTGATGTTAAAAAATCGCGAAATGTGGAAAACGTGGACTCACTAACACTAAACGCAACTTTCAGGTAGTTTTCCACCGGAAAAAATTTCCAAACATTCTAGAATCTAAATGGCCTTTGGAGATGCAAAATATGCGTAGATGCATTCGTGAAAACAGATGGTCGATGATTCTTGTTGCAAGTAAAAATTCCGTAGTTCACGTTAATTATTTGCTAAACTTCGTGCACGTTTGCTGGGAAAAAGTCGAGTTTTCCATTATAGGGTGTGAATTATGCTACGAAGACCTCGAGGTTTATCTATTAGGAGCGTGGAGCATACATCGATCATACCAGACAACTGAACGAACCTAACTGACACACACGACTAACATGCGGCTAGGGGTACACGATGCCTAACTAACTAGCCACATAGAACCCACGTCGACCATACCGGACAGCTGAACGAACCTAATCGACGCACACGACTATTATGCGGCTAGGGGTACACGATACCCAACTATCTAGCCACATAGAGCCTACGTCGAACCTACTCTGAAAGTAGGTATTTGGACCACCGAATTGACCTGCAAGGCATAGTTGCGTAAAGTGTACTTAAGTGAAAATTTCTCAAAGTTTTGTAGGAGGACCGAGTAGTTTTTACATGGATTTAAGAGGTGATGGCAAAAGATGCTGAAAAGAAAAATGTTGGTCATGCGAAGCCCACGATAAATTACTAAGTGGTAGAAATGACGTCAAAAAAACTAACTTGGGTATGCAGGATCTAATCTAGGTTCAAAAAGCGGTACTTGCGCCTCTACACTCGTGGTAACAAGATTGAATATCCGTTTCCCGGGATCTCATCATATGTAACATCGTGCATGGGTCAGACCATCGTAAATGTAATAAGAAGTGTCCAGCATGTTAAACCCATGGTTTAATATCATAAAACTTTTCAGAGCCACTGAGGCACTTTTTGTAATATCACCTCAAAACATTACTTCCGCAACTGAGGGCGGGCAGTAGAGGGGCGATGCACCAGGAGAGAGGTTTTCAGGTGTACTACATGTGGGCTGCCTTCAATTAAAGGGCTTGCGAGGGGCTTCTGTGGCAGACCAATTCCGGCCAGTATTACGGCCCCCTACATGGATACTTTAATGCTGACCGCTTGAGCAAATATACAGTCGTTTTCGCTTCGCAATCTTACCACTAGTGATTCAATGGAAAATTGTGTCAAATTAAGCAGCTCCTGTCATGCAGAATAGCTCAACCAGCACATCTTCTGAGCCGGTTTCCACATAAGTTCCTCAAGGCTCCGTTTTGGACAATTCTGTATTTGGTCTACGTTGACTAACTTCCAGCTTTACTTTTAAGTCATGTCTACTGTTGATTCCCCCTGTGAATCAACGGTGAACAAGGGTAACTTTCCTTGTTTTCTGGCTACTCATGAGTAACATTACCTACACCTGTTTATTTTGACACCGTTTTGTTCTCTAGCTGTTCGTTTTCCCCCGTTTCGTTCCTACTTAAGATCTCCTTATCCCTTAGAAACTGATGTCAATATTTTGTTACCCGTCCGTCATTGCTTGCAAGTTCGTCTCGATTGCAACTAATTTCGAGTGCCCACTCCGAAGGAGAAGCAGGCCGATCGGATATCGAACCCAGATCCTCCACACGGCAGGCGAACGTGCTACCGACTACGCTGACCGGACGCCCGGAGCGGCTGATTATTTTTTATTACCAACTTGTCGTGCCTCTCAGATAGCACTTGCTGAGCTTTGTTTTAAACGGACGAAACCGGAAAAATCTGATCTGTCACGCTGTAACGCAGTTGAAACTCGACTGTATCTGCATGCACGTCTACCACATGAGCTTATGTGTCTCTCCCCCTCTCTCTCCCTGTTGCAGGTACCATGGTCGAACCACCACGAGCCCCGGACAGGAAAGAATGGCCGCTTGTACAACCCCCCTGACTGACCTTGACCGGCCCCCTTTTTGTACACACCCGTCCTCCGGTTTCGGTTTCGGTAATACGCGTGTGTCGTTACCACGTTCCGGTGTTCTCTTCTGTTCCACCCTACCTATGCGCGTGTGCTGTGTATACCGTGTGGACTCATTAATACCAGTCCGTATATCTGCACATTTCAGAACTGATGTGTGCCGTCGCTACATCCTCTCGAAAATCGAATATTTTGACTTCCTGACGCCCCACGCGACAATGGCTTTTGGTGGCTTGGAGGGTTGCCTCTATAAAAAAGGTAAGGAATTTTGTGAAAAAGCTAGCTTATTTGCGTGTTTTCTTACGTATCGAATTTGGAAGTTATTTCAAAACCGACGATCTCGACCTGTGGTCGTTTCGAATGAAAGCATTCCTTTCATCCGTACCTCCGGAGCAGCAAGGACAATTCATTCTGTCCCGGCTAGATGACTCCGCCGCCCGTCGTGTACTTCACTCAGGCCTTTCATTGTCTGCTCCACCAGACATTCTTTGGACCCAATTGGCCTCCCTGTTTGCACGCTACCGCCGAGCAGTGCTTTTCGAGAGCGTTTTTTCATCGGAATCAGCACCCGGGTGAGACACCGGATGAGTATGCCGACGCCCTCCGAGACCTTGCTTCAAAGGCACATCCTGAGGATTCTCCAAAAGTTTGTGAAGTGCACGCGGCCCAGCGATTCGTGGCTGGGGTGCGAAACGCCGAGTTGAAGGCGAAATTTCGTCGGAGAGGCGACCGGACCTTGAGCGACGCCCTCCAAATCGCGCGGACGTACGAACACCTGTATGACAGTGGAGATACAGCCCCAATTCCTAACCCAGTGTTTCCGAAAACGCAACGTCATCGACAGGATTTATGGACCCCCACTGAAACCAAACCAAACCCTCGGAATTGCTTCTACTGTATGCGCTTCGGAAAGAATGCCAGGCGCTGCGGCCACAACTCCCATAACAGTAAGTCCCCGTTGTCCACAACTGTCCCTACCGCTTCTACCAGACAGTCCTCACCCCTAATTTTAATAGGGCATTTGAACTCTAAACCTGTGAATATCTTAGTTAACACTGGTGCTTCCCGTTCGATTGCTTCTATTGATTTATTACGACCACAGCTCAATAGTAGCCACAACTGCCCGGAACCTCTTACCGCCGATGGATCTATCATTTCAACACTTGGCGTAAATAGAGCAGTACTTTCCCTATCTGATATAATTACCAAATTCACGTTCATCTGTGCACGAATCAACTGGGACGTAATTGTGGGCATGGATTTCTTAGTCATGCACGGAGCCCACATCGATGCCCAGGCAGGTACCGTCTGGTTCTCTAAATCAGAATGTAACAGTACTTCGTCTGTTGACACAAATAAGTTACGTGACTTGTGCTCCAACATACCTGACACAGAAAGGAGTAGTGTAATCAATTTGCTAATGGAGTTCTACA
>NW_008751933.1:685543-691550 GCF_000715545.1 Opisthorchis viverrini
TGAAGCAGCAAGATGCCCGTACGATTGCGTCGGTGATAATCTCCGAATGGGTATCACGCTACGGAGTACCAGTCATTCTACACTCGGATCAGGACCCAGCCTTTGAGAGTTATTTACTGCGGGAAACATGTGCACTCCTGGAGATCCATAAAACGAGGACAACACCGTACCACCCTGAAGGGAACGGTCTGGTGGAACGCACCAACAGGACCATAAAGAAGATACTAACTACCCTTGTGGATCGCTATGAAGAGGAACGGTGGGACGAACACATCCACCTGTGCATGCTGGCTTATCGTGCGGCTGTACACGAATCGACAGGCTATGCGCCGGCATTTCTACAACTTGGCCACAACCTTCGACTACCTTCTGACGCAGACACGCCCGTGGCCCCGGCAGACCTAGTTGGCAGTAACGAGTACGTCCGATCGCTCCGCGAACGTCTGTTCGCCGCACTGCAAATTGCTCGCAAAAACATTGGACATGCTCAGCAGCACCAAAAGTCTGTATACGACCGCAGATCAAACGGACCTGTGTAAGAAATGGGTGACCAGTTGTTCCTACATCGCCCGAAAGCACCCCCGGGTGCACCAGCAAAATTCCACCAGACGTGGCAGGGCCCTTATTTTTTTATTTGAAGAGACCCAAACAATACATATGTCATCCGTAACCCGTCTCAGCCACATACGGATGTGCAATACGTACATTACAACCAGTTAAAACCATTCCCCTCACATCCCGAACCTACTGACTCCTGAGCCGTCACAGCCAACTCACACTGTCAGACTGCCCCCATATGTATGTTTTTACATCGTTTGGTACTTACTTGTTGTTGCCCCTATAGAAGTCCGTGCTGCGTCTGTGACTTTTTCCCGCTCCCGCTGATTGCGTCATTGTTGATTGTACGTTTGCTTAATTCATGATGCTTACTAATCCGTTTGTCTGTAGAACCAGTTCCTGTCATTCCTCAATATACCTTCTGCTGCCCACGTCTGCCTGCTCCTATTGACTACTGGCTACGAACTGGATATCATCAAATAGCCGCAATCGTCTTGAGATACCTATAACCGTCCGGATCTTACATATACTTTTTGCGTACTACTTATAAACCTGGGGTTTCGATGCCAGTGTCCTTTAGTGGATGTTAACGCCGCAAAGCAGTTATCACTTGAGTGGCACCTTGCTCCAAATAACGAGGAAACTTCCAGGAGAGCCGATACTTACCTATGACCCGTTAGCACAAGATCTGGCCAGCGGACCTTCTGTAGTGAAAAGCTTGCCAACAGTATCCTCCCGTTTCCAACCCCAAGTGACAGCCAATCCCCATATTTATTCCCCTTGACCAGATGAACTGAAACCTTCTTGTTTTGCTGAACTATTTTTATAACTCTAACGGACTTTGGCCGGACATTGTGATTTTGCGGTTGCTCGCCGTCGATATCTGTTTGTTTGCGACGATATCGATTTTGAGGCGTAGTGATCTGCGCTTTATACTCAGGCTGGTAATTGTACAGCCTTTTTTGTAACCCTACGGTATCTGCAGAGGAGAATCCGTTGAGGTTTGTTGAATATGTATATTATTATATTTGCAATAGTACCGTGATTCCAGAATTCGGATTTCTTGGTCGTTTTCCTGGATTGGTACGCGTGACACAAACTCAGAAAGCAGATAGCCGTAACACCTTCTACCTTTGAACCAAATGAATCACGTCAAGGACAAGTAAAAAGACTTTCAAGATCAAAGCGCCCAGTTTCGTTGGGCAACACTTTTCATTTTTCCGGGTAGTTGAAGAAGACGGGTCCGTCAGGCCAGAACTCCAGCTCCCACAGTGTTTTCTTGAGACTTGTTTCCTGTTTTTGTCATTCAGAAAAAATGCGGTCGGCCGATGTCTTCGATGGCCTCATGCATTTGGATTGCTTCGTTTTGTTTTTCCGAAAGTGTAGATATTTTGTAACTTTTTCCGCATGTTTCATCCCCGGATTCTGGCTTACAATGGTCCTGCATTTTGCAAAAGGTCACCTCATCTTCTGTATCATCTGTAATTATTTTTCTGAAAAATAGTTAGGACCTGTATTCCAGAACACGCTGAACCATTTGAGATAGCTTTTTGTCCATTCGAATGCGCACTGGGCCTGCTGTAGCACGTTTCCTGTGCATAGCTACCAAGAAACCCGAAGGAAACACACGGGCCGGAATACTGCCGGGTCACCGAAAATTAGAAAAGAGAAGCAGCAATGCAGAGGTGATTTTAAAACCATGGTACGTCTGGCCTGCAAATTTGCGCTCTATCCTGAGTCATTCGTTTCTAGTTGTAGCCCGTCTTAGTTTGAATCAATCAACGAAGCTGCGAATTTTTGGAGAGCTTGTGAGATGGATGTTTGGGGGCTCCGCCTATCTGACCCGGCGGAAAATAAATTCACAGGGAGCCACACAGCTGTCGCTATGTCCCAGTGGAGCTTATCAACGTGGTGACTTTGCCGGCCGGTGACATCCAACAAGGACGTTAATTGGCTTGCGTGGCACCCGACGTGCACGAAATCTTGTCAAGTTCAAGCGTTTTTTGAACGACTTAGACAGCGCCGCTACCGGATTTCCACTAGCGCTATGGCTCCATCCAGGTCTTAGGAGCGCTAAAACCACCTACTAGTATAAGATGTATGGAGTGATAGCTAGGGGTGAGCTGCTTAAGGGTTTGTGATCAACTGCACATCTTCCTGCCTGTTTCACAGCTCTTTCCTAGAATTGCTTGGTACAGCTATCGCGCCTCTAAAATGCGAACCTCAGTCATACGCCTGATTGTTGAACACGCTGTTTTCAATACTGGTAGTCTGCTCCAGAGGACTCTGTACGGCCGATGGAGGGCAAATGGTGACTATAAGCCTAGATTTATGCTTGCTTCCGTTTTACCTTAACCATTCTGTGTCAACCGAGTCGTGAAAGGATTGTGCAAGGACACTACCAAGGAGCAGCTTTGCCTGCTTCGTTGTCGTGATTCTTCTGTAGAAAGACCTACGGATGATCGGTATGCTCTCCCTTGCGCGCCCGTAAACTAGGGAGACCGTGGTGGTCTTTGCTGCCAAATCAGATAGCTGATTGAACTTTTTCGCAGCCAGTGGACCCGGGATGGGTGGTACAAGATACCCGTTCAGCGAAGAAGGTTCTTCATCATTTTCCTTCCAGGTCGCTGAGTTCTTCACGCTCACATCCTCCTTAGAAATAAGCCCCAGTTTCGCGCTGTGTCACGAATAAAGGGAACATTCACACTGATCATTTCCATACAAAGGAACATCCCGAACTGCAGCCTGATACACACTTTGCCTGATATTCAGAGATATACCGCCTTGAAGTTATAGGTGTTTCGAATTATCAAACGCGGCCCGAGCACTGTAGGTTCGTGCATTGACCTCATCAGTCACACTAAAACCAAAGCTTTTATAAATTCGTATGTACACAAAACGCTGTACCACACTACCTGTCCAACCTGGATCGAGATCGCATATGCGATCTCGCTTATGCTTTGTTCTACCTCTGAGGAGTTACTCGGTCAACCAAAAATCCCATTCCTCACAGAAATCCAAATCCCTTCCCGATGACCTCAAAAATTGCGTCCGTTACGGGGCTCTTCAGTAACCGAAATATATTAGTGCAATGACGGCATGGCAATGCTATACCCGGTTTGATAGAACACGCTCAAATACGCCGTTCGCTCTCTTGGCCCTTCATTTACCCTATCGCATAATTTTACATTACCTGCGAATACGAACATACTCACGCTTTATTCTGACTGTAATCATGTGACGATGCTTGACGGTGCGCCACCGACCTGTTGGGAATAAATATCATTGTGATAAAGTGACCCAGTGTGGGTTCAAATTGTACACCAAAGGACATCCAAAGTTCATCCGGCCTTAGATTGCCCCGGTTCTGGCATACATTGTGAGCAATCCCCTATGAATCGAAAAATTGATTGACAGACGTCAAAATGTGCTAACAGAGACTCACCATGATATGACGCCTCAGACGCAACTGATTTTGCAAAGCTCCACGCTTTTCTTTAGGCCGTGACACCTAGTTTCTGAGGTCAACTCATCGTACAAACACGCAGCAACACCAGATATCTCTGATTTCATGCCTTCACAAGCTATAAGCTACCTAAGTTGCACACGATCTAGCCGATGCACGTCACTCATAATCACATATGCCAACTCCAGTTTGCATCGACCACATACCTATTATATGCTTTGAAACTGGACCGTGTCGACTCATTGAAGCAGTTATGGGTTGTGACAACTTTTGACTGTCTGTTATTTCGGGCGGCTTTCTAGCCCACATTGAAGTGCTTTCTAGGAGACTTTTTGGACACAATTCCCTATTTTCAGTTCTCAATGTAGACAAGGCTGTCTTATTACCTTGCTTGAATGGCAGCAATTAAGCCGAACCCTCGATAGACCCAAGAATATCCTAACTACAATGACAAACATAAACGGCTCATCCAAGATATTCATGTAAGGGTCTGTCCACGAACCGAAGCACGGCGTCGCGATGACAGTGCCGCGACTACCATACCTATTCTGATGGCTTTCCAGTAGTTTATGTGCATATTGCCTACAAGACGGTCTCAGTCCGTCTAATTTGTGCAAGGACTAGAAAGCAGTGACCATCTTATTGTGCCGTATGCTTGTTCTGCCCAAAAACGCAATGGTTTATCCAACGGTACTACTGGTGGCTCGGTATAACGGTGAAGATCCAACCAAGCCTTGGGCCAGATAAAACGTGTGCTGCTCATCATAAAAACGGAAAAAAAATCCTAGGTATGACGAATTCCTCAGCTTCGGTGGGACGCTTGTCGTAACCATAGAAGAATCTTCCATATCCAGGCCACGAAAGCCCACTCAAATTTGAGTTCGCACGGACGTGATCGAGCGTGAATATTGTCTAAGTCACTTTAAGATTACTTCCAAATGCAATACGTAAGAAAAGAAACGAGGATGCCAGCTTTTCGACATTTCCAACTGTTGCAATAGAGACAATCCTCGAAGCCGCCGACAGACAATTAAATACGAAACTCGCGTGCTCAGTGAACTCTGAGTCCGCACAAATAACCTCTGATAAAACTGCGGCCGTGTGGGGAAATCTAAGGCGCCCGAAAGTGTACCCTTAAATGCTAAAACTTTATGCTAAAGCTTCACTTATCGAACAACGATGTCAGAGATATTTCGAGTGTGCGTCTAGGACGCATTACTCGAAGTCCCCCATTCACCGGACACCCACTTCGCTCACATCTATTGAGGCTCATCAATGCAGCCATCGAGAAGCCTGTATTGATTTGAGTCATGATTGAGTATTGGTGAAAAGAAGGGACTGGATACCAAAGAGGAAGTGAGGATAAGATAAGGGAGGTCATAACGCAAATGTTGTCAGAGTGAAAACATGTACCACATGACACGCGCAAGTTCTGTATATCGATCGAACAGTGAAATCGGCAGGCAATTAGAACGGGAAAACGAAAACAATTTCGAACGTTCCGCGCGTAGCAAGAGAAAATCACGGAAGCAGTGCTGCGCACATTTTGCTGGCACCCATTAAGCGAACGGTAGCCACTGAAACAAAAGAAAAACTCGACCACGGGAGATAAAGCTTCGAGCATTTGCAGTAATGAAATCAACCTGAATGGAGACATTCTTTGAATACAAGGAACAAGCGCCCGATTCAAGAGTCGACCGTGGAACAACGCCACTCGTCGGAGCATGTACGATGCCTGACACCACAACCAGGGTACGCGCATTATTTCGCCATTCATTTTCTCCACGCCGTGCCTCGTTCCACGGAAATCAGCGCAACCCCCACCAAACTCCTATACATCCCTCTAACGACCATCCCCACATTGATGATTGATTTACTCCATTTGTTCCTAATGCCATATGACGAGTTCCTTTGTTTTCCACCTCACTGTGAATCGTTTAATTCCACTAGTCCTGTTTCCGATGATTTTGTTGATTGTGATGT
>NW_008751934.1:0-7948 GCF_000715545.1 Opisthorchis viverrini
CTATTTCTCAAGCACACACTTGCTCTCCTCTTATACATCCAAATCATGTAATAAACACTCGATTAACCAGTTAGCTTAGAATTCCATTCCCGCCAGCCCTTACACATCTAATTCCCATACCACGCTTTTGCGCGCTTATATCGGCTTTTACTAGATCCCTTGTAATATAATACCGTATATCAGCAAAACCAACCACTGGTCGCCAGCCTACTAAGTACAAATCTATCTATTCCCTACTCCACGTAATCGCTTGTCATCATCCTAGTTGCATCAGACGCCAAGTTTTTCTTTCTATGTATATAAATGCATATTATCCCATTTCATATCCCCTCAAACTCACTATGTTTTGCAAATCTCCTCCCATCCCCTCACCTTCCCAAGCCTTAAACTTCGGAAGTGCCCGCTTTGGACGATCTGGTTAGCTGATCTCCACTCCACCTGGCCTATGATCTACAACTCCGGGATCACCAAACGGACCAAGAAAACCTGCAGTCCCATATCGGCTTCGTTCGAGCTTGTTTCCTCGACCAGGCTGAAATAAATACCGCTGCTCAATGAACTGCATACCCAAGACGAATTATCTCAAATGTTGACGTCCGTCACGGGGCTGTCCAAAAACTGAAGCATGTCAGGCCAATGATGGCACGGCACTGTCATACTCAGTTTGATAGCACACCCGCAACTGTTCCATTCCTCCCCTAAACCGTGCCCTCTTGCCTACTCGTTTCATTGACCCCAATCGACCACCATGACATTCATTCCAACCTATTGGACTACTCGTTCAAATTCAACTACCTCTATGTCCCCATCCAAACTCTCCCCTTCACCTTCCCAACAACAGTGCAACCAGTGAGTATGCTTGTATTCAGATTGCATCATATTTTTGAGACTAAACTTGGCGTGTTCGCCCAATTCGAATTTTCCCATCTCCACCTCCACTTTTGCTCGTTGTAACTCCGGCAATTCACCCAGCTGCCCAAGGTCACTCATGGCCAGCAATGGTTTTCCAGTTTTAGTTCAAGTCAGCCGACTAGAGTCTTTGAATTAGTCGGACCTCATTCCTGTTGCTCCCTACAAGTTCCAAACGAGACATTATTATTTAATTGAGTACCTCCCACTGTTTGTGACATCGTCCCCTTTTCGCACAATACCCCAACACGCAAATCCCCCTATAATACCCCAGCCTGACTGTAAACGCATGATCATGCCAGACGGTATGCCACCCACAAGTTGGTAATATACATTATCATTGTTTTTGGGCATCGGAGCACCGCCCGGTAAAATTGTTGAATATATATCGTTATATATATATTGTGCATACAATGCATGTTATACGGTATAATATGTATATTGTATCGGCGACAGAATGTTTGGAAGTCATCACGCGAATAATAACCGGTCCTCCGGTGCAAGCGGTTTACGCTTAACATGTACTCAATCTGGCGTCCCGTGATAGCGACTAAAGATGGTCGTTCCGGTAGTTGGGTGTCACGAATGCATTATGCGAGTGAGCTGACAAAAAACGGAATTGTCATATGAAGGATGCTACCGCTATTCTTTGGGATATCTGTCGTTAGCTGCGGTCCCGGAAGCGATCAACAAAGTGCTAAGGATGGCCCTATTCAAGGTTTTTGCGCATCCACGTACAAGCATTTTGTACTTCAGGCTAAAACCACCAAACTGAGTGACGTTTGTTGTGACGTCTACCGCAATGTGTGAGCGTAATTTCCTCAAGGACGTGACTATTAGTAAGCTCCGGTCGAAGAGTCGTTCGCAACTGTGCGATCGTTTTTGTAGACACTGCGCAGTGCTACAGCAGACGAGTTTATAATAATAATGATGTTTATTCGCAAATTGTGGGCGGCATACCGTCAGACATGATCATGCAGAAAACTGCATGTTAAGACCAACGCTTTAGCAATACATCTGGCGAGGTCCAAAAGACCCTGTATCAGTATCTACTTAGCACATGGCGTAGTTCACCGATCCCACGGATTTTATCCTGACGGACCCAACTACCATTACAGTCTTCATCCAGTTGGCTACTTGTGAATTGGCCACGCATTCTTCGGAGCCGTTGAACGTCAAACACGACCACATTAGCAATTTAAGACAACTCACCTAGTTTCCAATTCAGAGGCGTGAAGGAGTAATGGTAGGCACTTATGTATTAATAATTAACGAAATCTTTGCCTGATGAGTCTATGACCCCTTAACTGACGCCGCCTAGATACGGTGAGGCACTGAACCGTATCACACAGCTGTAGTAACCCCCGGAGCACCCACCAGCTACCAAATGCACTACACAATAGCATATAAAAAAGGGAGATCCGTAGGTCCTTGCAAAACCACTTCGGCTTCTCCCTGAGTAGGAGCGGATTGCCCAGGTTGGGTATGATCGTATGTTGGAGCTTGGTATCGTTTCACAACCAAAAGTAATGGGCTCCGCCACAGCATATGGTCCCCGAAGATTCCAAACTTTAGCCTTACGCTAGTTATCGTGCTTTCCTCAAAGCGTTCTATCGAACTTGCTACACCATACCATGATTCCAGAATATGACAACTAACCCATGAGTAACAGTGTTTTCTGAACAATAGACCTGGTATGTGCCTGCAATTCCGGTGATTCCTGAGGACATTCTAAGGGTGACTGACAACTCGCTGTACCATATTCCATCTGGTTCTCATGCTGGGTCGCACAACCCTTAAACATTACCTCCAGTTTCAACAGAGACTTAAATTCCCGGTAACTGGACGATGCGCCTGTGGTTAAAGCTTTATAAGACGAACTAAAAACAACCACAACTTATCCGGATGGCTTACCCGTCACCAAGCGACCGCAAATATGGGCTGATGCGACTTCGAGCAGATCAACGTTTTCTGCTCCGGATTCCCTGGACGGTGTATCCAGCAACATGATCTCCGCCCTGTGAAGTATGAGGTTCAGACTACCCATGACTTTCGTGCTCACATGAACCTACTTACTGTTCACAGGCCCAGCGGAATGGCATGCTGCCGTCGCAGTTATGTTCTCGAATGTGCCTCTTTACCCATTCGCTCAAGGTTAGCCCAGAGGTCCAACGACTTACCAGTCGTCTCAAAAAAGCCGTCGACCTCGGGAAAACGACTTCGGTCTGGCACGAGCAACCAAGCTTCTTCACAGAAAGTTAGAATTCCGCAAGTCGGCTAATCGCCGACAGGTTCTAGTGGTATTCTCTCCTGCAAAATTCCTGCCCAGCATGAACTACACAGTTTTTGTGCCTGCCACGTTATTGCTCATTCCGGCCTTGAGACAAATTCTGTACAAGCTCAGCACCATATTTTTGAGCAGGTAGGAAGAAGGAAAAGCTTATGTAGGTTCAACCAGGTTCGCTCTCCTAACGGCCCCGAGTTCAACGCCATGGCTTATCTAACTAACCGCTTCTGCGGGGAAGCTGCAAGTTGGCCCACACAAATTTGGATCTAGCAGACTGTTCATCTTTCACCTGCATGGTCTATTTGTGGAACATCATTGACCACGGTGCGCCTTACGCACTGACCATATCAAACAACAATGGTGAATCTATTGACCTCATTGACACACTGATAGCCGTGGGAACGTATGAACGAGATGGACGTGTTTGAAGAGAAACAGATAACGAAATCCTTTTTGGCATCTAGCCTTGGGCAAATTTGTGCAAGAATTCTTTCATTGCTCAATCTATTTACAGAGTATGCATGTATCGCTTTTTGAATTCGCTCAGTCTATCATGACGATTACGTTATAGCATCTGCTATTTTGCACTCATTTTCTATTTTGCACCCAGTCTCACTCATGACACTAACAAATGCACTCTGCCCTCCGCAGCCATTGATGGACCACAACAGATGTGGGCGGAATGGCTGTCCTCCGAACGTAGGTAGCAATATGCCGTGCCACACCTGCAAGGGCTGGTTGCAACTTTAGTGCGCAGTTTCACAGGCGAGCCAAAAAGCTAACTCTTTTGACCCGTTTTATGTGCCAGGTGCCTCTAAATTAAGGGTGCAATGCATTCCGCAACTGAGAAGAAGCAAACAAGGACCACCATGAGTTTTCCGCTTTAATCAGGATACTCGACACGTAACTGGTAGTTATCTCTAGGGCGCTGAATAATGCAAACACAAAAAACGCAGCGACCTGGACGAAACGTGATAAAGAACTTTCTTCGCTGTACGAGTACCTCGCGCTATCCGGCCCGGGTCCGTTGGGTGCAAAGGAAGTCATGCAGCTCTTTGGCGCGTCGATAAATATCGTCAGGGCTCCTCTAGTAGACAGGCGTGTAGGGGAAAGTGGACTGATCATCTGGAGGTCATTCACCAGATTGACCACACCAACGAAGCTGTTAGAGTCGTTTCTTGGTCGTCTCACCACGAAACCTGACCACCAATCGCTTCACACAGGTCGGTTACGCCAGAAGAGGAGCAAGCAAACACTTGGACTACTGGAAAAAAGTTTCTCTCCGTCTGTTGTACAGAAGATCTTGGAGCGGACCATCAGCATTCAAAAGGCCTTACCAACGATCAAGTGTCAATCTGAGGATTGCCCCTTAGAGGCGCGAAACAGGCTTTCGCTCGGCACTAGTCCAGCCGACCCCAAACTTATGGCTCGCCTCCTGTGTGACTGAAAGCATGCCAGCGCAACAGACCGCGTCTCCGGACAGCAATCTATACTCAGCTGTCGCAGAACCTCTGATTACCCAAGGCAGCGATGCTCTGAGGGAGGCACGTGGAAATAGCGCCCGAAATACGTAGAGCTATAAGCGCTTCTTCCCGTAACAGACGATGAAGTTGCAGCTGTAAAATCCACACCAAAGTCACTTCTGAGTTTGATTGCGTCAGATGTGCAGAGACAAACGACAAAGTTCACCGCCACACCAAACACTTGTGTTGAACTCGACGTCGGGGTATTTGCTAGTTGTACTTCTAGATTCTGCCACCCAGCGGTGAGTGCCTCAGCTAGACGCCTTTCCGACAACAAACCGCGCCGAAATACCCAAGTCAACCGACAGAAAAGTTTGACCCGGATCCTTGAATGACAGCAAGGTAGAAGGCCCGCACGATCGGGCTTCCCAAAGCGAAAAAACCCTGCAAATGAAAAGCAGTCCTCGAAACCACAAAGGCGGGAAGCAAAAGATGTGCCTGCGGGCCCCACTTGGAGCCTTGACCTTAAAATCGACTTACAGCTATTAGATGTGCTAACCGCTCTGGTTACACAACCCTCGGCTCTTCCACCTCGGAGGAGTAGGGACATTGTTGCTTGTCCACAAACTGTCCCAGCCTTTCCAAAAAAATTTGCAACATTGAACAATCGTTTTGCCCTGAACAGCTGTCCACAATCACACTCACAGAGATGTGGTCCACATCAGATTTCTTTGGTACGGAGATGTTGATAAACAGATGCTGAGTTTCTCGAGCTGACTCGAAACGATGGAGGGCTGCTAGGGACTCTTCTTTTATCTACATGCAGCCATGTCTGTCCCGATTATTCTCCCCGATACCATTCCCGCACCTTTTGCGATGCAATGTGGATTCGAATGCTGCTATGCGGGTCCGATATCCTCCTTCTCGGGTTGGTCAAGCGCTTCCCGTCGAGTCCTCCGGGAGATGATCAGCCCCTCATACCAACCCTTGAGCAACTCTCCTACACGTACCATTTCACTCATCTGCTGCTTGTGTTTGAAGTCAACGCTGTAAAGAGTTCCGAATGAAGCTCTGGCGCGTCGGATCAAGTGGACTTTTTGCAGCCGAGCTGACCAAAATTGTTCAACAGAGGACATGAACTCAACATGTCGTTGCAGCCACCAGACGCTGCGCAGGCCATCTACCATCTTTCCGGGATTTGGTCGTCACCAACGAGAAGCACTTCGTTGATCACGTAATAATCAATGCTCCATTGGGACACATTGACCATTGTGCGATGAACTGTGACTTCATCTGTCATTGGGCCAGAAATCCAAAAACTCCAACGTTGATTTGAAATTTCTGCCGTGCAAACTTTTCAGGAATGCGCACCTTTCTTGATTAGTTTAAATTAGGACTAGCTTCAGTGGGTCATTTATACAGGACCATTGTACAGAATGTTCGTGAGGCTAACGCGATGTTCATCCAAAAAACCAGCACGCATTTGGGTGGACCGCAAGCTACCTAAAAGTTTTCGGCGTCTTCTGGGAAATATATCACAACTATTTTCCAAAACGTTGACCACATGAAGCAGAAAATGGGCTATCATATCGTAAAATGCGGAACCTCTGCAAAGCAGAAATCCGCCAGTGAGACAAACAAGAACAAGCCATTATTTTGGACCTTGCCTGGAAGCGTGCACTTCAAATACATGCGAACGACCTTGTCATGGATGGCGAGAAGCAACCAGAAGATATCACGATGATGCATGCTAAAAGAATTTCGGTATCTCGCTCTCTTTAAACATACCATTCTCACTGCACAAAGGGAAATCGGCCCAAAAGACATTCACCATTCTACGAATGATTTGGCAAACCCTCTCCCGTATTATTAGCATGGACTTGCAATGGAGCCTATGTTAGACCGCTCCTTGAATATGCCAACCAAAATATCCGCTCAGGACACACGAAAGATGTAACCCTTATTGAGCGAGTCCAGCGATCTGGCAAGAAAATGGATGCCAGCCTCAAATCAGTGGACTACCTAACGCTTCTCACAGTGCCTTACCTCCTCCCCATGAAGTATCATCGTCTCCGATGGGGCGCAATTCCTACTTATGCCCTGCTTTAGCAAGGCTTGGTCAACGGGATTTTCACTGTTGGCCCAGCAAACACACGGTGGGGAGATGGTAAGATTTTCAAGCTCAAAGGGCGCAAATTCACTGAGCAAAATGCTTTCTCATCTTGGGTAGACGCTGCTTGGAATGACCTCCCTCTGACGGTTGGCCACGCCCGTTATAGAGCCCAGTTCAAAGCTGGGAATTTTGGAGTGGTCTGGCTACCCAATAAGTCGGTTTACCAGGAGTGTGTGGCAAAGAAATAAAAATAATTACGCTAGGTTTGGTATACAAAAATAAAGAGGTCAGATGGAACAGACTCACTAACAATTGTTCTCCTTAAAATAGTTCGTCGTTGGCCCAGGTCAGCGAATAAACAATAATCCAATCATGTTGGTCCAGAGGTCGTCTTCTGAACAGTTCCCACATATAATAGATTCCGAAGATCTCTGAAATGTTTTGGTACCAGAGTTAGTACATGAGACTCGCGAATGACCGCTGCAAGCGCGAGCGAGATCAGAAGAGAGAGTCGAAGCACGTGATCACGCTTGTATTATGTGAAATTGTACAAGTGCGCGTTTTTGTAGCTTTTCGTATTTAAACAAAAAACGATTACGCAATTGATGAAATACGTAGTGTTATAATGGAAGCAAAATAAAGGTCCAAAACACCACACTACTCCCCCAATAGGGCGTTGACCATGAAAGGGGAAACGCTCGATCAACTAAAGTAACGAATCACAAGTTGCTCACTTCAAGTTTTGATAGCCTTGAAGAGGCCATCATAACAGGGTTGGAGGGGTTTCGTCGTTGCGTCATGTCGGACAAACACAAAAGATGTAGAAAATAGATCGGCTGAGATGTTTTCTGTTCCCGTTGATCGTCTGGTCGGTGTGGCACGAAGTTCGGACATATGCTGTTTCAGACGGGTGACGAACGTGACGGGTGATTCGGGCTGTGCGCCAGAAGGGGAAACCAGTTCACCGGGTAAACGTAAAGTCGTGCCGTACATTAGTTCGGCTGGTGAACAGTGAAGATCCTCCCTAATAGTGGAGCGAACATCAAGCAAAATGAGGGGTAAAGAAGAGGACCATGAAGATGGGTTCATTTGGGCAGTCAATGCAGCTTTTGAGGTATCGATTGAAATGCCCAACCAAACCGTTAGAACAGGGATGGTACGCGGTAGTCGATATGT
>NW_008751934.1:9657-22846 GCF_000715545.1 Opisthorchis viverrini
GGGTCAGGAAATCTGCACCGACGATGGGTGTTTGGACGTCGGCCAAAAGGAAGATCCACTTGAACGCACGTCGCAATCCAAGGTCAAGGGTGAGGGAACGTTCGCCGTATGTAGCGATGCGGATACCGTTAGCGGATTGCAAGGAGAAAGGAGATATGGATTTTTATGTGGTAGCACACTAGCTTCAGCTCCCGTATCTACGAGGAAACGTAGACCACTTGAACGATCGGTGATGTGGAACAGGCGACTCGGGCGAGGAGGGCCACAGGTAGCCATTGGCGTTACTGACTGGCCGGGGTGTTTAAAGGGGTGTTGGAACGCTGCTTGAAGGAACAAGGTGGTTGACACTTGCGTGCTTTTTGGCCATAAGATTGGTGATACCAGCACCAAGAGGGACGGGCATGAGATAACAACCTGGATCGTGAACGTGGTCGATGCCTGTTGATCTCTAACCGTTGCAGGCGATCGGTCGAAGCATCAAACTTGGCTTGTAGGTGCGATATAGAAGCAAGAAGCGGGTCGGAATCTGTAGTGGGCGTAGGGTGGGAGACAGAGTTTACGGGGATGCTGGGGTATGTTTCGTGTATCTTATCCGCCATTTGGGCTAGCTGATCCAAGCTGTGGTCATCAACGAAAGCGCTGATGACGTGGGACATGGCGCATGGGAGTTTGTCAAGCCATAGTTTGGCCATGATTTCCATCGCTAGCTTACGGCCGCAAGGGAGACCGCGCACGTGGCGTAGCATTTGTGATGGCGATCTATCCCCAAGTTCGACAGTGGAGAATAGATCCTGTAGCATTTTGTTTTTTGATTTCCCTGCCCTACTTATGACGGCCGCTCGAAGGGCGTCATACGGATTTTCCTTAGGAATATCTTCCAACAGATCTTCAATTTCTGTTGCTAAATCACAAGGGAGATGCTGGACAACATAGGAAATCCGAGTGACTTGGGAACTGATGCGTCGGGTAGCAAAAACGACCTCCACCTTGTGAAACCATACCCTGGGGTTGCGTGGATTGTAGTCTGGCAAAAGAATGCTAATCGCATTGTGCATCCGCTGAATCAAAGTGCGCCTCCTTAATTACCGGGCAAAAGAAACAAAATTACGACGACTTGAAAGAAAAAGCATTCAAAATATATCTAGAAATAGTCGCCACAATATAAAGAACGGTTCCACACCTTTTTTCACTCGTAACTTTCAGGTAAACGGCATCCGCTGAATGAAAACAACAAAGCCGCCCCGGGAAACGTGGGTTAGCTCCTCAATCCTGTGTATCAATCCGTAAGTCCGCGAATCATGACGTCATCCGGTCCTTTCAAACCACATTAGGTTATGTTGCCTCATCCATGTTACTGACGGTCGCAGTCATCAGAAAGCGAAGGCCTATGTGACCTTTTTCTTCTTCTTATTGATCCTGTGTACTTTACTATAGTTGGACTCTTAAATACCGAGCTGAAATGATTGCTTCTTCTGTACTAATTTTTCATCATATTTTGCTAGGAGCGCTAATCAATCTCAAGGTCAGAGAAAATAGGGTGGCCCCAACTTTTGCGATAAGCTGTGAACAGAGGAAGATGTTGGGGAATGTTTACTGTATATTCTCACTTCACGTGGTGCGCGTGCCATATGGATTAATACAAGATGGATGAATGTGCTTATAGTGTCACTTTGGAGGGATTACACGACATGGCAAATTAATGGGCGTCTTAGAATTCTAGCTGAAAGCGAGTATAGCATTGGGAAACTTCATCAGGAGCGGAACAGAAAACATTTTGGAACAAAAGAGCACATGAAGATGATATGAAACAATCCCCCATGAATGAATTCCTGCCGTTATAAATTGGGACTTGTGTTTGGACGTGATTCCGTAGGAAGGGTCTATTTGAGGCCTCCAGGTAGATATTACGAATGGGTCAAAACTAAAATGGACAATGTGATCACCGGCCTGCTCCACAGCTGCCTGTTAAGAATTGCCGCTTTCCCCTCAGTTGATTTCGCTTTCGTCCTCAGCCCATTCAGCGCCCCGCATGAACCGCCATTTTGAAGCTCCATAACGTGTGGTCTTTCGTACTGGGTTATGCTGTATCAATAACGTGATTAGCGGAATCGCTGTCACGTATTATAAGATAAAAAAGTGGCTGTGAATCAACAAACAGATGAGAAATTTCAGGCCAGTGTGAAGTCTGTAGTTAACCTTGACGTAACCCTTTACACAACGCGGCGCGGGTCCCTTTGTTGCCCATCAGTCTGAAGGTTCCTTTGTCCCCCGGATTGCCTGAAGAGCATGCGTTTTTGAACCTGCAAAGTGTCATCTTCCATCCCTTATCTCGTCTGCACTGCACTGCCATTACTGTCCCTTGCTCATTTCATCGGTTCGTACTTTGAAACAACCTGAACAGCAGATTCCTTTTGCATGTATGTTGAACTCACTTTTTGTTGATGTTTGCTGTCCCTAAAATGAGGATTGAAAACTCAAGTAAGCTTATCAAAATGACCTTCCATCTTTTTCCTCGCCCCCTTTTCACATCGGTTATTCAGAAACCACTGCGATCACTTCTGCTGGAGTTGACATTGCTCTAAGCCACCAGCCGAAAGATGTCTGCCTGAATGATTGCCCGGTGGTAGTTGCTTCCGCGCTGCTAGTTTGACCGTCTGTGAGAGTATCCAGTAGACGCGCCAATAGTCGATGCCTGTTCGTCGCATGTTCTTCCTTCCCAACAGATGACGTCTCCAATGCTCTCCGAGATATTTTTTTTTACAACGCTCTGAGCGCTTCATTGCGGCCTAAGAGCCCAAGTGTTGCTGTGGTTGTCGAGGCATGAATCATGTATGTTGAACTCACTTTTTGTTGATGTTTGCTGTCCCTAAAATGAGGATTGAAAACTCAAGTAAGCTTATCAAAATGACCCATCTTTTTCCTCGCCCCCTTTTCACATCGGTTATTCAGAAACCACTGCGATCACTTCTGCTGGAGTTGACATTGCTCTAAGCCACCAGCCGAAAGATGTCTGCCTGAATGATTGCCCGGTGGTAGTTGCTTCCGCGCTGCTAGTTTGACCGTCTGTGAGAGTATCCAGTAGACGCGCCAATAGTCGATGCCTGTTCGTCGCATGTTCTTCCTTCCCAACAGATGACGTCTCCAATACTCTTCATTGCGGCCTAAGAGCCCAAGTGTTGTTGTGGTTGTCGGAGGTATGAATAATCGGTTGCTCATCTGTGACTCCTTTTCAGTTCATACCTGCCGTGCCACCCTAGGAGAGGTATGGATACTCAAGTAGGTAGACAGCACTCCTGAGGCTCAATAGGATGGCCAACTTGGACTGGAATCTAAGCACACGGACACCTTTCGGAGCCTACTGCAGTTATGTGATGACCACAGATTGATTCTGAGAGTACTAACTTTCGGAAAAAACCGAAGTTCCGTGGCCAACTGGTGTTCCCTGCATGCGAACCAACCTCCGACACAGATATACCACATCGCCATCAGCCATAGATGGCGTGGGTCATTGAATTATCGTCGCTCGTTCTAAAACACCTTCGTGGATTCCGATTGGAATTATGTTTGCTGCTGCTTCTGGTAACGTTTTTTAGGGGCGTGCAGCTTCCGCATACCTTACGAGCCCGTTGGGAAGCGCTCGCACCCTGGTGTGAGGGAAGCCTTCGGAAGCTATCTGACGAAGCACCTTTGGGACAGGACTTCTTTTCCTATCAACTATTGTTGAAACGTACTCTCCGAAACCCTCCTAGTTTTCGGGTGTGCCATTTGTGGAACAGCGGAACCAAATGGTTTTAAGCACCAGACGCGTGGGACACCAAAATTTATCGAGGCTTAGTCCTATTCCTACCGACCGAAATTACTATGTCACTTGACGAACTGTCAGACTTCGCAAGAAGTGCATGCGCGCGGACCAAGAAGCTTGATTGGTTCAGAAAGCTGAGGAGGCTGATGAAGCGAAAAACTTCAGACGTGTGCGCAATCGTTTTCAACTGATATGCGCAACAAGCCCAAAGAGGCCTCTTGTAGTCGAACCAGTTATTGATGACAACAGCCTATCTGTCTCTCAAAACGGAAAGCGCTTCAGGCCTTCTTCTAAACACTTTCAACGACAACTCATTTGGCCATCTGCAGTTGCTCAGTCGCATTTCTGACCCTCAACACAGCCCCAGACATTGAACTTGAAAACCACAACGGTTCCAAAAATAAGCGAGTGATTTTTGTCTTCCGAGTTTGACCCCCACCGTGACCAGACCCTTCGCGTCTCTTATTAAACGCTGTCTTACGAAGGCATTTGAAGACGGCTCAGGAACAGCAATCAGGATTCCTGCCGGGAAGGGGCTGTTTGGACCACATCTTCACATTCCTTTAGGTGTCAGGTCAATGGCATGCAAACAAATGCTCAACAATCTTAGTATTCAAGACTGCATTCGATTGTGTTGGACGATTATTTCTTCTCAACACAATTGTGCAAAAAAAGACCTTGAACGCCATGCACTGTTTGTATGCACGTACTTGTGAGCGTGTGAGAATGTCTGACGAACACCCGAAAGGCTTACCTATGTGTAGACAAGCGTGTCCTCTCTCTCCCTCTATTCCTGCTTAGTTTCGTTATTTGAGATAACTTATTTTATTTATCATGCATTTATTTGTGAGATATTTATTTGTGAGGTATTTACTTATGAGGTAATGAAGCGAAAAGTCGAATGTACCGGAGACCCCACTATTCAACTCTCTCCTAGCGAGAACATTTTCGACCTGGAATATGTAGATGACATAGCTGTCACCTTTGACAAAGAGGAGGAATCACAAGCAATATTGAAAAAGCTTATCAACGTCACTCACTTCTTTGGTATGTGCTTTGCGCCCACAAAGTGCAGAGGCATGCTGCATGGCCTAATGTTTAATAATTCAGAGACTGACACTGGAGGTTGCGGAATGCACTGTGTATCTCGGAAGTTTCATTAACTCTTACGATAGGGTGACAGACGAAGTTAGTGCACTAATTTCAAAGGCTCCAGTTACGTCCTGGCACTTGCACCAAAATGCATCTCATTGGGCCTCAGAAGACGCGTGTATGAGGCTACGGTACAAAATGTATTGTTGTATGGCTGCGAGATTCCAGCAGTGTGGGCGGAGGATATTAGAATGTTCAGGTCTTTGACCATTTGTTTCTGGGAACTATAGGAATCTGCAGGAATGAGGGAATCAGAATACGGGTCTTTAGTGTAACAAACAGTACTTCACTCAAATTATGTATCCAGCAGTGCAAGCTAAAGTGGCTGGGTCATGTATTACCCACATTCAGTTACAGGCTATTGAGAAGATCTGTGTTTTCGGTGGTGGAAACCTAGAGGTGGGCAGAATTTGGCATGGAATAAGGGAATGAGGAATGTAATGAAACGTTGATGGTGCTGTTTGAGTTCCAGGACTGGATCCACATGATCCTCCTTGTGCTTGGATGGAAACACTAAACAACAATTGTGGCGAACCGATTTCGGTGACGTTCATGCTGTTGTTCTCTATCCAGATTGCCTGTTTGTCTGTTGGAGAAGTAGGCACCTCGAATGTTTTGTTAGGTTTGACCTGAGTTCCATTCACTTCCCATTTTTCTCCATTACGTGGCTTCATTTAGCATTCTTAAAACAGTTAACATTGGTGTCCTCATCAGATGTTGCTGTAAATAATGATGATGATAGTAAAAAAATTCGTTCAGCTGTATCACCCTTTCGGTACCTAGCTGCCATGCTATCCGAAGGAAGCGCGAGGGCTGAGATACTGCCAGGTTGCCCAAGCCTAGACAAGGGAAGTCAAGATGCAAAGGTCGGGCTCGAACTACAGACCTTCCTGCTATCACGCTCTAACCACTGAGCCACTGGTGACGGTGGATTGTCAGCTGTCCTTTCCATTAAGTAATTAAAGTTGTTGGATGCTGTTTTATGCTCCAAAGCCTTTTGGTGATTTAAAACAGATCAAACGAAGTGATAGGCGCTGTCTTATGGGTTAACCCATCCCCTGTTCTATCCTGTTGGTAAATCGGAAGCAGGCTATTTCGGAGAAAATTTAGTTTCCGTGCTTCCAATGGATAGTTTATGCAGATATGAGTGTTGGATAATCATCAGCCAGGGTAACTCCATTCGTCGGGCAATAGTGTACGCCTACCCATTACGTTCTATCTTTGCTCGTTATAACAATGGGCCCAGATTTAAAATACGATCAGTCTTTTGAGTGTTTCAGGTGACCGGAGTGGATCTGTCCCGTACGTCACCCGTTTTGGTCCATCTGCCACACCAATCGTGCAAGCAACTCTCATTGCCCCAATACTCTTCTGAATGACTTCCTAGGTGTGGGCCACCTGTCCTTTTCTAGCCCACGTACAACCGTGACACTTACAACTGGCGACTCTCATTCCATATCGACCGTTACGTAATGTCGCCAGCCGGGTCACCTTACTTTCAGCATACGGCAGGGTGGGTAATCCAAAACGCGCCACTACTGACACTTCCCTCACATTTTCACGTGTTTCCTCTTCTATCCTACCACACTGCAACTTAGATTCTCTCTCTGGAGATCCCAGCACTGAGGCTGACCGCTTTGTTCTTCATGCGTCCCACTCAACCGCAGCTTCTTTGCGTCCGACTCCAGCAAGAGCCCTAAGCACTTTGAAGTTTGTTTTCAAATCCCAAAATCCGGTCTGCCTTTAATGTCCGCACACTAAATCAAGCAGGACAAGCGGTGCACTAACGTGTACTGTGTGTCCGAAACAGGGATACCGGGCACAAGTAATGTAGTTTAACTGAATGCCTTTCGCCATTCCATATTCCGCTTGCGCATCTCTGGTGATGCACAGGCTATTCCGGGCTGGGTATTACACTGAGCTCTCGAGTGGATGCGTCTTTACTTGATTGGATACCCGTAGACAGTTGCTTCTGCGAGCGCTGTTCAAACATTATCACGCGCCCACAAGTATGTGAATACAAACGTGCGTGGTGTTCATGGTCTTCTGTTGCACAAGCGTTTTGAAAGGAACTAACCGTCTAGTAGGATCGAACGCAGTCTTGAAGTCGAGGAACACCAAGATGGTTGGTCGTTTATATGCATACCGTGGCTCTAACGCTTGAGAATTTCCATATTTATTTACGGTGCTTTTCGTGTTTTGGGGGCCTGATCCAAAAAGTAACATTGTCAGCGTCTTTGAGCGAACGCTTTGGATGTCTGAAACTAGAGTTATTAGAGACAGGTAAAGGTGACTCAGGGAAAATGTCGACTACTAAGTTGAAGAGGTAGGGCGTCAGAAGATACCTTTCCCTATCACCACTGGATTTGGGTAACTCAGGGACGCACACGTATGCCTCCACGTCAAGATACATATGGGGCCTTTGTAAGGTGTAAGAATTTATGATGGATTCCTTTAATTCCCGGACGCTTTCATAGTTTCTGGTGCTCAACGAAGTCTAAAGCAGCTTTCAAATAAAAAACCATTGTTGGTCGTAGGAAGGAGTGTTAGGTTTCGAAATTCAGCCTGAAGTGAAGATATTTTCGATGCGACCCTGGGCAGAGAGAAACCCTGCTTGTTTTTCGTAAATGTGATTCTCCCGGTCGTGGATTACCCTACGTTGGATGATACCAGAGAGTACCTTGGAGGCTACCGCCCCAAGAATGATGTCCCCGTGGTTTTTGCATAATGTTCTTGAACCATTTCTGAATATGATAATTGTCGTGGTGGTACTCCGTTCTGCAGGTATTTTGCCTTTGGTTCAGATATTTTGGGGTGGATAATTTGGTCAGACTAACCAAAGAGGTCTGACTACCTTTAATGAGTGGAGGATGCAAGCTTTCGGACCGGCTGCTTTTTTGCGTTGAAGCAATGAAATTTGATTCTGGAATTTCATCAACGATGTGGATTGCGTTGAAGCAATGAAATTTGATTCTGGTATGCGTTCTGGTGTATGCGTTCCACTCGAATTCATATGGTCTTCCAGGTGGTTGGATTGATGTGAGCCAATTGAACAGTCCGCCGAAATGAATGGGTTGAGGACAAATCTTTTTTGGAATTAGTTTCGCTAGCATCCGCCCTCGGACCGGTCGATTGGTTTGGCTGGAATAGGTTGCGGCTGTTTCTCGTTGCAAAAGCCTTTTTCATTTTCTAGGCCTCCACTTATACTAGCTCTTTTCAGTCCTTAGGCTTTTCACTGCTTGACGTTATTTGATTCTGCGTGCGCTGTCATTTCGGTTCCTTGCTTTTCTCGCATCAGCAAGAGCTCCTGATATTGATAAGATCCAGTGATCATTGGTTGTGTTAGTGACCTCGGGTACACGGTTCCAAATGCTCTGAGCATCTTTTTCATCTTTCTGCAATCGACATGCACATCATCATTACAACAGCTGTACACGTCGAGTTGTGAAAGCTTCTCACCAACCCAACCCGGAATAATTGCGCTATAGGGACACTGGGTGACCAACTGAATGAACTTGCAGCAACCGGCATGTGCCAGAGGGATAATGAATGGATATAATTACCCGCGCAATATCATGGTTAAAGTCAAGTAGAGTTCCCCAGATGGAACAGCAGTTTTCTATCGAAGCATTACACCGGTAGCCAATCGCCTTGTAATTTAGTTGTTAGTGGCCTCCGCGTGACACCGTGTGAGCGTCTGTGCTGAAAGTTTGTGCTGAGATGAAACAAATGATTCTCAACGCATAACAGAAATATCCGCTGCTCATTATCTCTGTGATGAGCGTCAACTCTGAATCAGACGTCACGATGGGCTCCCTCTAGACATTGTTGGCCGACCGAAACATTCATATCACGTACCGGAACTATACTGTCTTCTACTTCTCGGTGCCTCAAGAAACCGTAACGAATCTCGATAAAAGCAGTCTTTTCACGTCTCAGAGCTACCGTCTGTCGGAGTGTATGCTTATACAACAACACTACGGTATGGAGATTCATTGGTCTTAATTGAGCTAGTCAATCGAACGCGCAAACGTTGTTTACTGCGGTCCATTTCAGTAAAGCGCATTCAGTCCTCTCATGCGGTAGATACTGCTATTCACTTATTCAGGTTTAGCAGATGCCCCAGGAGTAATTTTCGGGAAGTCTTGGTTTGGTCTTATTGGTTCGGAATGTCTGATCGAACTTGGTTTTTCATGCGTGTTTCAGAGACAGTGTACACATATCTGAAGTGTAGGAGATGCCCGTTGCCTTATTTAATGCAAAATACGGAAGCTAAAAGCAACGATGTGGAATAGACCTCTTAAATTTAACGAGAATCCATTTTGGTTTACTTTACTGGACAGAGGTCGAGATATAAAGCAACGGTTGGGTGATTGATATCTAAGTGAATAAAAAGACGTAGTCGAGGAGTTGTTGCATGAAGAGCTGTGAGGGCTAATGACATTTCTGGTTGCCCAGGCCGAAAATGAGGGCTTGTATAAAGTACCTCACCCGGAACTTTGACTCGAAAGTTGACCCTTCAGGTAGTGGGCGGCTGTAGAGTTTTGTATTGCGACCCTTCCTAAGCCTATGACTCAAGGTCTGAAAATCAATATGGCAGCGGTCGTTAGGGCACCGGACGTTTCCAAGTGAACTGGCAAGTTCAGCGAGCAAATCAGTAGTCACTTGATCTTCGGCCAATTAGCGCACACGAGCTGCCAATATTTCGATGTATTGCCAGAATCCAGACTTTTCGTTTTCAACGTCTTCTACCTGCTAATATTTACTCACCACTTCGCTTGATGCACTCCAATTTGGGTATGAATTACGACTCGTTTATGTAGGGAATGACTGGGCATGCACGCTGCATGATGAAATCACCGGAGCCTTTGGTGCTGGACTTATTCGTCCATTCCCGACATAAAGCTGCCACATGGACGTCGTGGTAGGGCTTGAGTGTTGTGATGATTCTGCGGGCTACACTGGCTGGAAGTCCGTTCTACAAGGTGCAACCATACCATAAAGGCCCAAGGGGAGCCGTAAGACCCCGTACATGCTTCCAGTGTTACAAGTTGGTCTAAGGGTAAAGTACTCTCCTCTGCGATGGGAGTGTGAAGGCAGTGAGGCGTTTACTTCAGATATCGAGTACGTTCATATTAATGGAAGGACAGGTTTGGAGAGGTCGTTCCTGAAAACCGCATACTCGATCGCACTTCACATACCTAACCCTAACCACCGGCTTATCACTCAGTACCATCGAAATACTTTTAAAACCAGAGCGTGGTACTAAAAAAGCATCTGCTGCACGCAAGCACATCAGGAGTGAGGCAGTAAAGGCTTACTTGTTGAAGTGTCTGCTCCGGACAGGGTCCCTCAGGAACTCCCCAACAACCGCTGCCTTGTGGATGAGATTTTTGCGTCAAGAGCTCAAGGTGGGGTACCTCGGCCTGGGCAGCCGAAGTGTATCGTTTTCCCGGACAGTTCTTTCTCCGATGCTCACCCCAAACCCCTTCCCCTCATGCAAGCAGACGTTCCTGGGCCATTTGATTGCTAGTTATCTGACCGATGGGCTTTATAGACTCTTCTTCATATTATCCTTGAACGAACTTACACCTTTACGAAAATATACTGCAATATCTCAAAAATCGTACCAACTGAAACATGAGGCTGCCGCACATTCAGTCGAAGAATCTAATCAAAACGAGAGGTTCAGTTGAGTCTCTTGTGAAAAGCAAGTTGATGCACAAATGAGTGTATTGGTCGAAAAATAACACATTGCTAAATCAACGGGATCCTTTCTACATAGGAGATTTCAAAGTCCGTAGTCTATATCGAATTGGCAAGCAGGCAATGCTTGCTGAGACTTCATATTCCCTTAAAATTGATGTGGATGGTATAGCGTGCGATGGTTTCAGCCATTTGATGCAGTCTCGGTGAATGATAAGCGTCTAGGTAGGTAAAGCTATGGCTATGGTCTTCGACCGTGCGTCTCCTGTGGTTCGTATTGCTTTTTACGACCACTTGTGCTATCCATAGGGACTTCGGTGCTTCGATTATACCATCGGCGAGTATTCGGTCTACTTTGGTTAGTATGAGTTGCTCGTCTTTCTGTGTATGATGTGTATGAGGTTTTGTGGCGATCGTTTTGCAATTCATAACAAGATTAGTGAATAAAGATGGGGATTCCAGTTTCGCGGGTGTTACGCCACGTACAGTTAGGACGTCCCGTTTTCCATCGAGTGGGATTTCAATATTGTCATGTTATCTCGGGAAGTCACGTACGTGGAGGACGTCTGCTCAGGGGTTCGGTAATACACTAAGTTTGAAGTGGTCGCATGTCGCATCCTTGTGCTGAATGGACGCAAGCCAATAACCTTTGGTGGAAAACGAATGTATCGTTGACGCCACTGACATAGAATCACATGGATATATTTTCCAGTTTTGAGCTTGTAGGACTGATGAAGAAACGAGCCGCCTGTGTCAACAATAGCTCGGATAGCAAAGCCGTTGACAAAAATATATGTTGTAGTTTTATGTAGGCAATTGTGCACAAAATCACGAAGGGATTGAGGAATCTTGAGCTGCGCCCACGTGATGTTTATAGGTTTCGGATCCACAGACGTGTTGAAAGTTTCCTTTTTCCCAACGACTCTTGCAAACCGATTCATTCGTAGGTCACCTATTACGGGGTTGCTTGGGGTTCCCATAAAAGCAACATGTTTGTTGCGTAGCTGCAGAAGCCACTGTTTCTGCAATAACAGAGGACGAAGGGGTAGACACAGATCAAGTAACAGATTTTCCATGTGTGTAACTGAGTGCCTTTGTGCAAGTTTGAGAGCTTGACGGCTTTGTGAGTTTTGCCAAGGTCTAATTCATGCCTGGTTATCAACTTCTCCCGAATGGAGGCTGACTGATATCTAGTTATCAAGGCATCTAGGACTGCTTCGTGGTATGTTCCACAGAAGCTACTGCTTTGAATTCATAGTCTTTAGCAAACGATATCAGTTTTTGGACGAACTGGTCACTGGCTTGACTGGATTCTTGTTTGAATATAGCTGAAATGTGGCTTGCATGCACAATATTTTTCAGGCGAATATAAGCTTTTTCCAGTACGGTTCCCACAGAGTACATAGTAGTAGGTACATTCTACAATAAAGTAATTCACTGTAGGGTCATTGGACGTTTGAGCTTTTAAAATTTAGTTAGACTCTCAGGCTTGCTTGGGTTAATGTAAGTTTTGAAGGTACGGAGACATGAGTCCATCGTTTTGGGCCATCTGGTGAGTGAGGATCAGCATCGAAAACCGTAGGTTGAAAAATACGGTCCATTTCTTTGTCAAGTTGTGGAGAGTCGGATGGTTTCAAGTCGAGATTAAAAGGCAGAGTAGAAGTGCGTAATGTGTGCTTCAGTCGTCTAATAACGGTAGTACGTGAGCCGAAAATATAGAGCGGGAATTACCAGTTGGTGATGTATGAAGTGTATGGTGTACATAGTCATGACATTATTGTAGTCCACTGTCACGACTATAGCGTTCTCTACTCGTTCTCTAAAGTTTCAAAGGACAGATTTGTTTTTGACAAGCACAGATTTCGTCAGAGAATCACCGTATCCATAGCAAGTGAAAGGCAAACATGCAAGCAACTCGTTGAGATTTAGCGTCATGTGAGTGAGGAAGTCGCATTCGTTCAGGTTGTGTTTGTATAACTCCTTCTGGGACTTCATGGCCGAGCAAACATATCTGTTTGCTTCTCTGGTGTTTTTCGTGTAGTTGAGGGTAATTCCATATTTCTTTATTACATCGTAGAAAGATTGATGTTCCCGCCACGCTCGCTTTAGGAGGTCCCACAAATAGTGACATCAATTTAAGCGTATGTGTCACTTAAGTTATCAGACTTGATTATATGGTCAATAGTACGTTGGAAGCATGCCACTCTGCTGGTTAAATCGAAAGAGATACGACAGAACTGAAGCAGTTCTCAGCATGCTTCAAAAGCGGCGTACTGTTTGTCTTTCGCACTGGTTGGAAATTGATGGTAGACGCCTAATAGGTAAAAGATGGTAAATACAGCAGCGGGAAATTTCGATCATTTTATCTAATCGCGGTAACGGATAAGCGTCTAGGTATGCGAACCGATAAATGGCTTCACTGTAGTCCACTACCATACGTCTTTTGTAGTTTAACTCACCATCATCATCATCAAAGACAGCAACATCAGTATTGGCACTGATGCTTCACAGCCGTACAGCCATATCATC
>NW_008751934.1:23625-102748 GCF_000715545.1 Opisthorchis viverrini
GACAAGGCTCTCGCCAGCAACCATTTGAACACCGGGGTTTTGAAAGCCGTCCAGTGTTCGCCTCATTATTTCATCGATGACGAAGTTGAACAAGAATGGAGAGAGTGGACATCCTTGTCTGACACCACTTTTTGTAGGGAAGCCTTTGGAGAGCTCACCATACACTCTCACCCGCCCAGATGTCTGTGAATATAGGGATCGGATTATGTTTGCAAACTTCTGGGGCATACCATTTTGGGCAAGTGTAGTTAACAGCACTGATCGATCGACAGAATCAAACGCACCATTGAAGTCAAGGAATACCAGGATTGTGGGTCGTCTGTACATGTGGTGTTGCTATAACACCTGACGGAGCGTGGAGATGTGATCAACGCAGCCTCTATTCAGTTGAAATCCCGCTTGTTTCTCACGAGTCAAGGCCCCGCGTGCCACCGTCAGACGATGGAAAATCAGTGACGCCGGAAGCCTTGTCACAACGGGCGTCAAACTAACACCTCTGTAGTTACTACATTCCATGCGAGTACTCTTTTTGAAAATGGGCACTACTATCGATTCACCCTAGTTGTCTGGGACGGCCTACTTCTCCCAGATACACTTAAATAGGCTAGACGGGCACTGTCTAAGGAATCCACCACCATCCTTGAAAAGAGAAGGTGGAAGGTTATCAGGACCAGCAGCACGATGATGCTTGAGTAGAGAAATACATTTGGACCTGAGAGAGACTGAAGGTGGCTCCATATTTACGGTTCACCTTTCTGTTGAAGGCTAGGTTTCTGGATTGGAGGTGGCAGATGGCCAAATTGCTGTTGTTTCTGGATTGGAGGTGGCAGATGGCCACCTGAATTGCTGTTCAGAGTACTGTGCCTAGCGGTCCAACCTTTCTGCTTTGCTGCATATCAGGTGACCATTTTGATCCCTGATTACTTCGCTTACAAAAGGTTTCCAATGACCGGTCGAACGAATCAAATGGACCAGTTTGCGCGCGTTTCCAGCATTCTTTGCATCTTCCATTTCTTCGGTCTTCCGGGTCCACGAAGCTTCTCGGTCTGCGCGGACACTCAGTTTCACCTGGCGTCGAATGATGCGCCGGATGGAGTTATGGTGGTGGCCAGGTGGAATCTGTCGCCGGGTCTCCAGCAAACACGTCCTATCAGAGATCCAATGTTTGGATGAAGTTGGCTGGGTTGTACCGCAAACAGACATTCCGGCTTTGAGTAGCGCTTTGGATACTTTTTCCCAGTGGCCGTTTATATCCGACACCGTACCGTCCGGCAGACATTCGAGGAGCTGGTTCCGATAGTTTCGTTTGACTTCTGGGTCCACTAGCTTTTCACTGGCTAAGCGAGGTGTGCGCGTTTTGCGTACACCTGAAAAGCGCAATGAAAAGCAACAGCGTACAAGTGCATGGTCGGAGTCCACGCTGGTGTTCCAGAAGGAGCGGCAGGCGTTGATTGACCCTCGCCACCGATAACTGACGGCGATGTGGTCTATTTGGATTCGGCGCTGGTTTGATGGTGGGCACCACGTTGCCAAGCGATGTCCGCTGTTCCGGAAATTCGTACTGCAAAGGAACAGCCTGTGATCGGCACACATCTGAAGTAAGCGGTCTCCGTTGTCCGTGCGTCTAGTGTCCAAACCAAGACGACCACCCAATCGGGCCTCAGCAGCGCTTAGTCTACCTACCTGGGCGTTCATATCACCAGCAACCACAACGATATCTGAGCTTTTAGCCTGTTGTAGAAGGGCACCTAGAGCGTCATAGAAACTGTCCTTGGTAGATTCAGAGCTACAGTCAGTTGGGGCGTAAGCAGAAACAATAAACAAGGTGCGATGAACCTCACTTCCTCTAGATTCTCTCACCGATGTTGCCAAACGAACCGCACAGAGGCGACTGTCTACGGGTATCCAATCAAGCAGAGACGCTTCCGCTCGTTCGCTCAATACAATACCCACCCCAGCATATCCAGCTGCAGCGGCCTCTGCGTCACCAGAGGTGCGCAGTCGGAACCTGGAAGAGAGCGAGGGGGCAGTCAGTTCGGTCGCAGTACTTGCGTTCTGTGTCCTTGTTTCTGACAGACAACATACATCAATACAGAGGGAATCCAGCGTACGCGCTTGCTTCAGTGTGCGAACATTGAAGGTGGCTAAGTAGACAGGCTTTTGGGGTTTGAAAACAGAATTCGAAGTGTTTAGCGTTGTGAATGAACTCGGACGTCGACAAGCTGCAGCTGAGTGTGATGCAGGGCGAGCAAAGCGGTTAGTCCTAGAGCTGGGACCTGCGGAGGAAGTATAGAGATTTGGGCGGGTAAGGGTGGAAGAATAGCGTATAATGACTACCGCTTTACTTGTCTATGAATAGACCTGCGTAACCTGAGAGTAAAGGCGGAGTGTTGTTAATAGGAAATGATAATATGAACACAAAGGTTAGTCATCACACCTTTCCTCTTCAAGTTCGTCGTTGAAATTAATTTGGTACACTCCCAATCTCTTAATGCCTGAGAGTAAGGAATTCTCCCGGGGCATTCGCTCACAGCTATGGAATGCGCGGGCGACATAGCTCCTCTTGGATCTGATATCGTTGGAATACAGACAACATTAAATGGCCTAAATAATTCTGTCTCATGATTTGAAATGGGCTTCACACGTTCAAAATGTAAAGTGCTGCTTACAGACTGCGTGGGCTCGAACCATAACCTTGTGATTGCAGCTGGGCTCATTGAAGTAGTAGACAAATTTGTCCTACTGGGAAGCTGTATCAGTTCCGATGGTCTTGAGAAAGGTGATATTTTCATCCGGTTTTGGGAAGCCAGAGCAGCTTTCGTGAATCTGCATAACATGTGGCGTAAACGTGACATCAATTTACTCACCAAGGGTCGAGTTCACAATGCTGCATTTCATATTATTATAAGGGTCAGAAACCTGACCGATGCGTGCCTAGGACGCCAAAAAACTTTCAGTTTTTGACAACCGATGCTCAGTGGTTAGAGCTAATTTACTGACCGGAAGGTCCATGGTTCGAAACCGACGTCTGCATCTTGACTTTCTCAGTCTAGGCTTGGGCAGCCTTCCAGCCCCCGTGACTCCTTCGGGTGGCATGGCACCTAGGCACCGAAGGGGTGTTACAGCTGGACAAAAATCGAGGCCCTCGGAGTAGTGCTTCAGTTTGATGAAAGCACGGGGTCAGTAATGCTGAAATCACCGAAAGGTTTTCAGGGGGGATACCTCGCCCACGATAGATGAACCGATTACACTCTGTATGTTGCATTGGCTTGCTCACGTGCTCTGTATGCTAGTATAACGACGGAGAGCTCGTTTCGCACAAGCACGCGAGGAGTGGAAACGAGCCGGGGAGGTCCAATAGTGACTTGACAGCGAAGTGTGAGAGCCATTGCCAGCTAGTTCGGCTGCAGTCTCTCCCTGGATGGGGACCCCGAGACCGGACACATCAACGATTAGATATATTGTCAAACATGGACCACTCGCGCATTCAATGCACCCAACCTCTTACCTGAATGAATAGCTCTCGCTTGATCTTCCCAGTGAATCTCCACTGACGATCCTGTATTCATGCATCAGCTATATCAGCTGCGGCCTCCAATGCGTAGCTATCTATTCCACCTTCCTAGATTCCTGGCGAACGAAACTGTGGTAGGTGTAACAACTGCACAGCAAGCATGTGGTTTTCATGGCTGATAGTGATAATATTCTTCATTTGGAAAGCTTGTCACGCAACGTTCTTCTTTTGCTTCGTTGAGGATTCGTTGACACCGAATGAGGTTTTTGAATTTATAGGTGTCATCTTATCTTTGAGTGTTGTTTTAATATCATAAATGCGGGCTGATAACAGCACTTTTGTTTTGCTCTCAGCGAGAAATTGAACTGTGTGTATAAACTTCGAGATCACTCCTACTGTAGATTACTCGATAACAGGGCTGATCAACACTCGGTCAGCGAACGTTCTTATTGTACCAGGCAGTAACCTCTGTGTAAGTGCCGCTCTATGAATGTGCACGATTTTCAGGACAGTAGCTGACAACGCAAGTTGGTAGTGTATGTTGAAGTGAGCCTACTAGAAAAATAATGTCTGCTGAGAGAATTTCAATGACCACAAAGGACCGTTGTTCTGCGCAATGATAGGCGCGGAGTCTGTCGATGATGCGGACTCTACCGCGTTCTAAGCATACAGCTGAGTCTGATTTAATCGGTCACAATACTGTGTAATGTTCTTTTTTTTCCAGTGATTTGCGTGCTTTCTTTCGAGATTCTTCAGCCGTGTTGTCGTTCTTCGCTTTCGGAACTGAAACTTACATCCGTATGTCAATGCGGCTACGCACGAGAGTTCCCGAGAGCTAATGATAATATGGCTTATAATGAATTTCCGGCTAGTCCCTTCAAAGACAAAGCGTCATGGTTGGATCAGTCATGCGGTGATTTTCTTACTGCACTTCTTGTGTGCTACTGTGGCCTTACCGCCGTTTCGATCGCCCCCGTTTACGAACAATAGCATGACTTTTGCGGATGGGGCGGCGCAGCACGTGAGCGAGTCAGGGTCACCTATCTTTACTCGGTACTGGGCCGTTGAAATTCTGGAAGGCGAGGAAGTCGCCCGGGAAGTTGCCGAAAAACATGGTTTCATATTTCTGGGCACGGTACGTTCACTTCATCTGTCAGGTTGTCTAGTTTCGATACACAGAGACCAAATAACATGCTAACTTCACTTCCAGATCTGCCATCTATGTAATAGGTCGGATGTCTAAAAGTGTTACAACTGCTTTTCGAGAACATAAGATTATTTTTGTTCAACTTACTGGACAAGAAATAAGAAATCAGGTGGCATACTGCTGGCGCGCAATCTCTTGTACTCTTGAATTCTGTAATAATGTCAGATTTACCCGAATCCGAACAAGTATTCAAGAACGACTCACTTTTCGGTGCCCATGATTTCATATTTGCGATGCATCGGGCTTAGCAAAACCTCGGGGTTCTCTCAAACTGTAGTCGTTCCAGATGATGTTCACTCATTGGGACAGCACGAAGTAATTAGGGATTGTCTCTTTGTTGAGGAGCCATCGTTTTACTGTCAGGTTATGGAGAAGCAAACCAGTCGGGACAAAGCCGTAATATAGAGGCACAATCTTTCTGAATATGTTTATGGTCTAAATCGATACACTACTATTTGGTCTGTGTTTTCCGTTATGGGAATTCCACGTAAATTTTCAGCTTGGGGCCATTCAAAGTTCTCTAGTTGAAAGGGTCCTCTCTGAAACCAGACTTTCTCGAGGACCTAATCAATCAACGTTCCACCTCATACATCAGATACCATATCTCAGTTCTCACCTCTACTCAAAGATCAATGCCAGCGGAACTACTAAGCCACATTGGAGCTTTACGTCCTGATAAGATGACAGCACGAAAAGCCCGTTAAGCGGCGTGAAGATTAGGTGTTTCATGATTATGTCCGAGATCGGTTAAGCCGCATGACAGACCCGCATGGGCCGCAACTTGAAATAGCAAGTTGTCTAGCGTGATTTTGTCGCAGCCATTCGTCGGTGAAGATGTCAATAGAAGTATCTGATCGACCTTCGAATGGGCAGCCCTCCAGATTAATGTCAGCAATCGAGCATTTTTTTATACCTCTTCGTTGTATTTCGTTTCAGTTGACAGCGTACCTTACGCAGGATGCGCTCTCATTCTACCGGTGGTAAATTTGAATAGGCTGATCACTGTCACGATTAGGTGTCAGGTACTATGTGACGGCAGGCTAAAACTATTGTTTTATTTAGAGAAATAACCGGCCCTTAAATTTCCTTGAGAAGAATGCACTGGATCCATAGGTTTTTCTGACTAGACTGTCGCGAACTATTTCGAACTATTTCAGCTATGTTTTCAAACGTAGTTTCTTATAAACACCCGACGTGGAAACGTCTACTTTGTTATGCCATTGGATTCTTAATAAAGTTGCAGGACGTCGACATTTTCAGCATCTTCCCAAAGACGGTTGACTAACATATTTTTATTGCGTCTTCTTCCTGCGTAGATTTTACCTGGCATCTACTACATGAAACAACCTCGTTTGTCCAGGAGGTCGGTGCATCACAGTATCCATTATCATGATCAGTTGGCAAATGATCCACGGGTGAGTTGGTTCCCCATAAATCCATCTTACCCTCTTGTTTTCGGGGCTTTCTGCCCCCCTCCCACTCCACGGCCAGTCGCCTTATTGCAGTATGAAATGTTCCGTAATTCTTTCGGATGTTTTTCGTGTAGACTCCAGGAACCAAGATTAATCGGTCATCGTTCTTCTAATTTATTTGTCTCCCAACTCACTAAGTTGATCGGCCGTAACCGAAGCTTATATGATTTGGTCTGTCTGCGTTGGGTTTCATCGTAACATATGGTGAACGTTCCAAAGTCAACTGTAGTACCTTTTATCATCTCTGGATCTCATCCGATTTTGACTAGTACTGAAAAGTCAACAGTTGTTTCATGTCTGTTAGAGTCACCAACAATGTAGCTTTTACGTGTCCGGGGGTTGTTTCGAATCAAGAAACCTTAGGTATAGCGGTTCGGACACTCCACCTCTCAACTACAGATGACTGCTTGGCAGTGCATTCAACGCGCATTCAGTCAGGATAGAGTGTTCCTTTCAAGAGAGACTTTGTAGAAGAGAAGTCATCCTCACATGATCACTCTTCAGAAAAGACCAACAATTTTCTTTGATCGCAATGTCCTCTCTTCGAGGAATTACTCTATACCGTTAACTTGTGCGTTGCATTCGATGATTCGCTTTTTGCGAGGTTTTTTGAGAAAGCGTTTCCCCTCTGTGTTTAAACTTAATTGGCTTGTCAACTTCTAGTTGAACCTGCCTTGCTCATTTGTATACCAGATACTAATCTTTTGTGATACGATAAGCAGCCACTAACCCGGACCAACTACTTTCTTCCTGTTTGTCCGTCCAGTGACGATGCATCATGACGCTTCCGAGGAATCGGACTCGAGTACGCTCTTTCATTAAGGTAGCATAAGGTCTCAAGTATACAATACAATTTTATTTAGTTATTCCCTCGGTATCTTAGCTTAACCACAGGCACACTGTCCCTAAAGTTCGCATCAGACAAACGACGGTCGTGGTATGTTTAGGAGAGCGTAGAGTGCATCAGTTCGCCCATCGATACTAAATCACTGAATGGAGAGGCAGTTAATACGAAAGCGCGTCCCTGGGCGTTCCCCAAACATGTACTTCACCCGAAATTTTTAACCCTGCTCCCAACCAACGCTGCGGTAGTGATTGAGGTGGGGTAGAAACGCCCAGGACATAATTAGTAGCACGAGTATGGAAGAGGGAGGAAGCAGTTACTCCATGGCATCACCTGTTTTCAATCCCTTTGCCAGTCATATTCACTCGGATGTTTGTCTTTGGCACTGGCTAGATGCCGTGTATCACGCGACTTAATAGGCACACTTCATTGACAGCAGTAACCAGGTCTTGTGATGACGGTGTGCTCTAGTTTGAATGAAGTGCAACATGTTTCGCTGTGATGCCTGATGTGAATGGACAGAACCAATTAAATTCTGCCTGTCTTTGTGGACGCAAGCGCCTTTTGTTCAAGTTAGAGTACACAAGTTGGTGACTACCGATCTTTAATAGATCCACAGCTTTGATGATCATTTTGGAATACGGATGCAGTTTTAAGCCGTGTTACTCTCCATATGGAGGTTCCCACATAACGCCTCGATTTTTATATTTAATATGGGACGTGAAGGAATTGACAGCAGTAACCAGGTCTTGTGATGACGGTGTGCTCTAGTTTGAATGAAGTGCAACATGTTTCGCTGTGATGCCTGATGTGAATGGACAGAACCAATTAAATTCTGCCTGTCTTTGTGGACGCAAGCGCCTTTTGTTCAAGTTAGAGTACACAAGTTGGTGACTACCGATCTTTAATAGATCCACAGCTTTGATGATCATTTTGGAATACGGATGCAGTTTTAAGCCGTGTTACTCTCCATATGGAGGTTCCCACATAACGCCTCGATTTTTATATTTAATATAGGACGTGAAGGACTAATTTTGTTGTTGTTGTTGTTGTTGTTGTTATGATACACTGCCAAATATCAATCTTTTCACATTTTATAGTGAAGCACAAGGATGTAAAGGCGCTTCATCTATGTATGGCTTTCTTACGATCTTCTGAGGCTTAGGGACGTTTTGTTACCTGTTTTCGTTCGCTGAACATACTCACCTCGCTTCTTCACTGCCGAAATTCCGGGCGGTTGTTTCCTAGCTGATCCCAACCAGACATAAAACACTAGGTTTATGTTACGCTATCCTACGGTTTACCCGATTCGGGTCGTCCGATTCACTGTGATACGAGTGTGTGTACGGGAATGGCGGCATTTGACGCGAGATAGAGACGAAGCGAAACTGTCGTTCCCATCAACGTTGCCAGAGCAAATGACACTTCTTAGTTGCTCAAACCGAAGTAGGAGAGGCATCCCATTTTAGTCTCCAACTCCGGAGTCTCACTCACAAGACACTGGAACGGTGGCATTTGATGCAATAGTCTCACCGTTGGGGCTACGGTCGTTAGGGTTTATTTGGGGATCGCGCCGCGAGCCAGTGGTCCAGCAATCCAGCCCACTTGACAGTAGGAGGCCTGTTTGGTCTGAGGTTACCGGAATCGAAGTGTAGAAGACTAAAGAGCCGAAGAGGAAAGAAGAAAGAAGACTGTCAGAACTCCAAGCTATTTTGCCAACGCAGCCTGAACAGAGAAGGATTACGCCCCCGTATATGAAGATGTAACGGAAATGACTGCAGGACATTTACGGTAAAATGGGATAACAGTCGTCTTCAAGTCCGTAAATACGCTGAGAAGAGTCCTTTCGAAATCAAAGGTAAGGTTGGATTCAATGAGGAAGATGAACGTGATCTACAAGCTTCAGTGTAATGGCTGGAAGAAAACTTGCTACCAGACTACACGAATATAAGACCGGCACCAGAGGACATGACCCAATCCCACTTGTTTCAACTCACGAGGGCATCATTTCAATTGGTACAATGTTCAAATACTTGTTCACACAAGAACAAAACGGGAGATTTCGGCGAGCGTTATTGCACACAAAATCGACCAATAAACCCGTTCGCAGTGACTCAATCTATCAGCCGATACGAACAAGAGAACCACACAGTTACGGAAACCGAACCGCACGGGAAATTAAACAACCTGACGACGATCAACGGTCCAATCGGATCAATCAAAAATAAAAGGTTATCGAATCAACCAAAATCAAACCAAAAATCAAGAAGCAAACGACCCAACCACAACGGAAGAACAGAACTTTCGAACCAAAAACGTCCAATGAACCAGTCAGATACAATGGAATGAGGTCACGACGCTACCCAGATCCCCAGACAGTCAATCAAACTGCGTGAGGCCCACCTCGAGACCAACCAATCACTTTAGAGCTATTAGATGCTGTTTGGAAACAATATGAGCACAGGCAAAAGAGAAATTCACTCACTCAACCGCGCCCCGACAATGTCAACTCGACTGGTTATGAATCTTTTACAATCCATCTGCCAACCTTGGCGAACGAACCAACAACGCAGATCAACCCAGCAGATGATTTTTGAGCCGAATCGTTTTCTTCTATTTTCTGTAATTTACGAGTCCAGTTGGCAGTTTGATTACACGGGCCGTTGTGAAAGCCGGGGGTACATCGCCTCTTGGGACGGTTATAGCACGAGGCCGAATATAATTACATAATGTTACCATGGGGATGATGGTTTTGGGAATGGGCAACATTCTCAGCACTCTCCGGCATCTTGTTTGGGGACACACCTGCAGACTTTGCACTGCCAATTGCAACCAGCAGAGCAGCGGAAATCCTCTGTTCGCCAGACGTATGCTTGGGATAGTTTATGGGTTGTACATATGAACTCACTAGTAAAGCTAAGTAGCCGAAGCTAAACGAACAAACCTTTGGACCACGGTGAGGTACAATCTTTTCATTAGTGGAACATTGGAATGTCGAGGGAGGGAGGGAGCTGTTTGACAAAAGACGACTCGTTTCTACTGAATAATGTACAATGTGTGCGGGAGCGCCATATTTTCAGTGCTGATTTACTTCGTGCGGTATTTGGGAAGTCGTTTGGTGGATGTTCGATTAACGTTTTGTCACTGTGACATTACGTTATTTGTAGTTCTGGTGGATCCTTGAATTGTACAAACGCCTGACGAATGGTCTTGGCCACGTCGGTTTATGTCGATGCGAGGACTGGGGGTTGAAGATTTAGACGACGATTGCAAACTCTTGCCCAAATGACTCATACATCCACTGGCACTCTTGTGATCACCTTTTATTTAGATTTGCTTCCGTGTCTCGTCCTCCACAACTCATCCCTCTCACTGCATATGTTTGGTCTCATGTCTGTCTATCATGCACCATACACTGCAATGTTTTCCCGTCATCCTCACTATTCAGTACAATAATAACACAAGCCCAGAGGTCGGCTACTTGCACTTCCTCCGCTTAATTTTTCATCACGCGGGATGTTTTGAAAACGCAGTCCCGTTGGTACGTGGGCGCTAGTTGACTGAAATGTTGTTAGCTCCTGATCGATGATTTTATTGTGCAGGTTAGGCGAATGTGAGTTGACTCAGTGATGAGTAATGATAAGACTACGGACAATCCTCCGAAGACTGCTACTTTTGGCATGCCTTACATAGAATTGGGAGGGTTTACAACGTTCCGAAGACACTATGCTATCTCGATTACCTGTACTCTACGATCTCCAGATCGTGGTAGCCCTCAGATGAGCAATGCAGAAACCGTACGCATATATAGTCGATTACGCTGTCTGGGCTCACTGCGAATTGTCACGATACGCTTGGCCTAACGAAAGGTGAGCGGCCGTTCGCCTTTCTAAGTTAACCAGGCTACCATACGAACGGTATGGATATTAATCACTTACCTTGTTTTCTATGAGCAAGCGAAATAACGCTTCCACTTTCGCACGTATGCATCTGTTCACCGGCAGACATACAGACACAGTCACGTCGACAACTCCCGGCTTCGCTGTGGCGACTGTCGGCGTCCGTCTTTCATATTTTGTTTTCGCTTGCCTGGCGCGTTTTATCACGTTTCTTGCGATGGGTGAACGGCTGCAACGATGACTGTCATTCGCGCATTGTTGCTCGGCTCCCTTAACACCGCTGTTTCTCCACCCCACTTGTACCGTCGCGTCTGTTGCTCTTGTTGTAGTGGCCACCAGTTGAATTGTTTTCAACACCTGTTAGGTAATTAGAATTTTAGACTGCGAAATATATTGCTTACAGAAATGGCAATAACCTGTTGCTGTTCGGCGTCACGTGTATATCCTTCAGTCATTAACTCAAGCTGCAACCGATGGTGGGGTGGAACTTTTACACCCTCAAGTCGATTACCCCCATTGCGATAGAACAGTTTGGCTGTGGATTGTCACCTTTAGTTAGGCTAACTATGGTGACGGGGAAATAACTTACAGCTGCTGCGTCTGATCGGTTTATCTATAGGTAGGGACTAGTGTGGTTGCTTACGAGGTAAAGGCCCTAAAAATTGTAACCTGAATAGCTAGTGTGACGCCTGTTCTTTTCGACACCTGTTCAAATTAATCACATCTGATGTGCAGCTAAACAGTTAGCCAGGTCGAAATTTCTCATAAATAGCAACTGTTCATACGATAGCTGGTTCCTTACTTTGTAAGTCTGTTGTTGCAAGCTTGTTCCATAGACCTTAAGGATATGGGTTTACATAGAATGGGATAGGATTGTGAGTTTGTCATGAAAACTTATGTGTGTGGTAGTGCTGATGGTAATGCGAAAGCCGTATTGGTAGCCGGCGAGATAGGGAAGTGACAAACACAGATAATTAAAAGAACAAACGGCTTATGCGAGCGTTAGGAACGTCCAGGGCGTGACTACTGCCTACTGATTATTTTCACAGTTCGACGTCGTAAACTCGGATGCAAACTATTTTGCAGGAATCAAGGACTTAATCTGTTTTTACGATAGATATTGGCCCTTGACTCTGAATGGGCGAAAAAATTACAGAACCCCAAACTTCTCTGCTGCCAACCCACCATATGACTGACGGAAGAGGGCCACGTATTTAGGTGACCTATATTCTTGATGCTTTTTAGTCACTCTTTAGTCACGACTGCAGGTCTTTGTTAGCCTAGTTTTGATTAATTCTGGGTATGGTCCAATGGTTTTTGAAACCCAGAACCAGTTGGATCGGAAAAATTCGCTCAGCTCTTACATCGTCCACGACATTTTCTGTGAATCAGACACCAGAGCTGGGATATTCGAACTGCAGCCCTGTGCATCGGATTCGATCCGCGAGGTTGCTTCGTCCAGACGGTTTTTACCCCATCATGATCATCATCATTTTCAGCTGTAAGAACCGAGTACTTATCGTACAATGGTTGTAGCTGCCTTCCTTTTGGTTCACCGATGATTTGGTGAGGTTAGTTAGATAGCTGTGTATTGTAGGCCGGAGCTGATAAATTGGTGCGTAAATACAGCACTGTCAGTGGACTGTCAAATGGGGGATTAGGAAGAGAGCTATGCATTGAAGACAATCGCTTGGATTCATGAGCGCCAATGAGGGCGCGACTGGGCCATGTCTGACAATGTCTCTAGCCATTGATATGGCCCGTCTCGGGGTCATCATCCAGGAAGACGGCAACGACCAGCGCAGCTGGTAATGGCTTTCACAATTCGCTGCCAATTCATTGTTTAACCGCCTCTGGCTCTCTTCCACTCTGCACGTGATTGTATGAAAGGAGCCCTTCGAGGAAGTCTGTCGACTTGCATGCGCAGCACGTGGTTAAGCCAGAGCAACCGATGCAATGCAGTCAGCTCATCTATTGAGGGTGTTATTTCTTCTGAATGCCGTTCGATCTACTTCAGTTTTACTGAAATGTGGTGTTCCCACCAGATTCGGGCAATCCTACGAAGACCTCGATGACGTCCTCAGCGCGCAACGGCCAGGTTTCTGATCCGTATAGTAGTATGGAGCGCACCGCAGCATTGTAAACTCGAAACTTGGCGTATAAGCCGATGTCACGCCTGCGCCACAGGTGACAGTTTCACAAAAGCTGATCTGGCCTTCCCAATCCGGATGAAAATATCATCTTTCGTGAGACCCTCGGGACTAATACAGCTGCCCAGGTAAACAAATTTGTCTACTACCTCAATCGGTCCATCCGCAAGCATGAGGCTAGGGTTTGAGCCCACCCAGTCTTGTAGTAACACTACACTTTGCAGGTGTGGAGCGCATGCCAAACCGTGCGGCGGAAATATTTAAATTATTTGATGTTTTTTCAATTACCACGGGGTCAGATCCAAGAAGAGCTATGTCGTCTGCGTACTCGATATCTGTGAGCAGACGCCCAGATGTGCTCCCATTCCTGATTTGAAAACCAGGGCGTACGTAGCCAAATCCAGACACTGTCTTCAGGAGTGATTTTAGCTTTCTTTTTAGTCACCGAACATCACATCTCAATACATTTTGACGATGAGCTCATCGATTAAACTTCCCTCTCCGTTTGGGTCTTGGTTACCAGCGGAACGAGTCAGCAACCCAGAAGTCATGATGCACCACAGTTAAAAGTGAAATTAGACTCTTGTTTGCTTCCCTCAGGTTTATTTTTTTGTGCAAAAACCGACGAACGATGATACCGATACAGTAAATTTGTTTATTACTTTCACTCTTTTGAACCTATGGTGTCTCCGGTGTGTATGAAATCACCGTAGCATCTTTGTTCCCCACACCGATTCGTATACCGTTCATGCCATCTAATGTAGATGAACCCAATGTTTGACAGCTAAAGGAACAAAGACCAGTCCGCGAACGTGCTTTTGGTCGTGGGGTTTCGGGTCCTGCATTTCTAGAAATCGTGAATTTATCAGGACAATGTTTGCACTACTGGCTATTGATCTGGCTCTGATCCTGGTATTGTTTCGGCCAGTGATGCTCATCGTCGCTATGGGTACTTGGGTCCCCGGAAAAGTGTATATATATGTCCTGTGCTTTTACGAGTTGTCTATAGTGGTAAATCCGGCGGCACATTATAATTACAGTTTATTCATTCACTGTGTTATTGCAGTATCATTATTCTCGATGTTCATTTACTCAGTCACTTACACGGCGTGACTAGGGTTCAGTATGCTTAGTATGGCAACATCGTGTCCACTGACCATGTTAATTGTATCGATTCAATCGCTTTGGACAAATAGAATCAGTAGGTCGACGTAGACTGGTTAAGAGCGGGTACTTTTATCTGGGGCCGAGGTGTATCAAGTGGGCGCTTCACAACCAGACTAAAAATGCTACTATCGTATGCTGAAGGTTACTGCTTGCTTAGAAAGCTCTCATAAAAAACTTTCAAGGGAGAGGTTGGCGGCGATGATTTTTTCTAGTGACGGTGATATAGGACTTTATTTCGCGGACTTTTGTCTCGTAGGTTTCGGCGGTCTGTCTCCTCTTGGGTTGTTGGCAACAAGAAATTGTTCAAAAAAGCGGTTAGCCGTAGCATCCTTTCGGTACTAACTGCAATGCCATCAGAAGGAAGCACGATGGTTGGGATACTCCCAGGTTGCCCAAGCCTAGGCAGGGAAAGTCGAGAGGCAGAGGTCCGGTTCGAGCCACGGACCTTCCGGTCAGTGAATTCGCGCTCTAACTGAGCCACCTCGCCCCCTGTTGGCAACACGAGAGAGAGTTCTGTCATTTGGAAAATACTTGGGACCGCTTGAGGAGTCATCGTTCGCGGAAAAGTCTGGGGACAATCTGTAGGTTTACTGCTGGAGAACCTTTCGCTTTTGACACAAAACTTCGTCAAGCCAAGTTGCTATGCTATGAGTTTGGTCGAGTTTTAAGGCGGAAGGAGAACCAATCACCTAAGTCAAGCTAAATCTGCGTTAGGTGCCGGCCAAGGGATCTACCATGTTAGGGTGGGTTATCAGGTGTTGAGCCGATGGGGAATCCTATATGGATTTGGATTCAGCTTAGGGTCTACTTCTTCCGCCTCGGTTCACGTGATGATTCCTGTCGAACGTCCTTTGCACTTTTCGTCCGTCTGTTTGAATAAGCTAGTGCTACGACAGAATGAGAGATTCTAAGGACTTGGGTGGGTTCGATTTTTACCTCCCTGTTTTCGCTAATGATTTTGCGTGCATTGACAACTGCTTTCTATACGCTGTGATGCTTGGTGATTCCCACCACCGACTATCAGCCGCCGTGGTGTGAATCGCAGTCTCCCTCTTGAAACTTTCACATTCTCCAGATCTATTCTGTGTTGTGTCTAACGCATGAACTGCCATCGCTAGGTCTTTGGTCAGCACTTGGTATTCTTTCGCATTCCCTGGTGATTTGTTCATCCCCCTTTTATGCTCACTGATCCTGGGGTGCGATTCCCTGACGGTTTGTCTTATGTAAACTTTAGTGTAATCGTTGCAGTTAACTTTATGCACACATTCCCTAGTCACTTCAACCGGAAGCGGATTTTTCAATTGCACCGAAACTGCACATAGCGTTTTTTTCCTTCTGGAAAGCTAATTGAACGTTGGCTAAGTTCAGCAGTATTCGAATAACCTCTGATATTCCTGCTTTGCATGTACTGGCTGCTGTGCCAATCCATTCTTCACTGGGTCTAGATCCCGGAGCCGATGTCTTTCTTTATTACCGTCTAATCAAATTCACTAGGTATCACATTTCTTGAGGTCTGTTGGCAATCTCGATCCGAGCTGATCTTCAGTTGATCTCTTCTGTACAGAGCGCTCTGACTGGACCGAACATCTGCGTGCACGGACTTTGGGTATGCCGATGAGTAGCTTAAGACATTCCATGTGATTGTTGGTTTCCGGTAGATAGTAGTTTCTAATTTTCCACCACTCTCATGTGTTATACAGTCTAGAAAGGGTAATGTGCCCGATGTGGACTCTGTCTCCATGCTACACTTGATGTGAGGATTTAAACTATTGAGATGGTCGTGGAAGCGGTTCACGTATCACGTTTGATTAAAATAAAGGTATCGTCAAAGTAACGCCAAAAATTTTCGACGGACCGTGATATCCGGCGAATGTCATTTGTTCGAAGTTCTCCTTATAAATATGACCTAAAACTGGGGATATTGGAGATCTCATCGCAAGACTTTGTTGAAACTAAACTGATCGAGATTCAAACATTTTATACCCTCAACTATTTCATCCACCGAGAGCTGTGTCCGTTCCTTAAGTGTTTTGTCTGCCAGTAACAACCTCTTGCTTACCTCCAAAGCATCCGCTCTAGAGATGTTTATATACATTGAGGTTGCGCCAAATCTCACGAGGACTTTGTCCATCTCTAAAGGAAGCCCTGCGACCTTATTGACAGTCATATGTGAGCTTTGGCGTTGTAATCAATTGATATTGTCCACTTTGAGAAAAGACATCGTCCAGTCCCTGGTAGCTTAGCCGAGAAATTCGAGCATGCTGCCAGAGAGTTTGTGGGTTTCTTCCCGATATTCTGCTCTCGGAATTCGGTAGCGAACAGGATTTATCACAGGCATCTGAATTAAACCTATTTTCTTTTCAGTTCACTAGTGATCTCTTCAATGGTAATATGTATTTTTTCTACGTGGCTGTTGGATCTATTCGATTTCTTCACGGAATTCATTAGTAGGACACTAATTTTGCCGCATACATCAACATCATCATTATCATCACCTTCACCGACAGCATGACATCAGTGTTCAAAACCGATACTTCACTGCCGTATTGCTGCGTACACTAAGAGCGAAACTTTTGTCGTAGTTTCGTGGGTTTCAGCCGTATGCCTCAGCCATCTATAGAGACTCTTAAGCGCGTCTGAGTCTTGGATTTTTTAAGTAATACTCGTGGTCTTATTGAGGACGGCTGTTACGAACAAAGCTAATTTTCAACGAATCACAGGAGACAAATGTGTACCTTACTGAAACAGTGGGGCGCAACATCTAAAGGTAAATCAGTGCCCATTCGTTAATTACCGCGAGTCAGTATGACGTCCTGTAGTTCGCACTTGATTTAACAAATGGGATACCTCATTCTTTAGCTGTGATTGATTGTTTGTTGTTTGTGATGAAGCGTCACACATAGGAATAGCTTGATCAACTTGAGTTTCGGCATGGCAGCTAATTTGGCTGGCAAGCTATTGCGATCCGCTCTTGCTAATATCCTGTTGGTTATTCGAGCTATTGATCTATTTCCCTCGGCAATATGCTTGTAGTAGACGTTTTTCCTCTCATGTTTCGGTTACGTACACGTAGTTCAGTATCTCCTCAGCCCTCGTAGAGCTGCTGAGTTTAGTAACCCCGAAGAACATGATAGGTGGTGAATAGAAGAGTGAAAGTATGTGGAAATAGCTGTGAGGTATTGGGTCGTAATTTAAACACTGCGTACCTGCTTTGGAATACAGGCTCGGTATTGGCTTCGATACATCAGGATAACGAATTATCTGCAACTGTTGATGAGGTTTGTGTCTGATCCCCATCCTGGAAGATGGTTAATGGTGTGTACCGGAACGATTCGTTTATGGGGACTACGTTGACTTCACTTGCTTCTGTTAATCCGGTTGAACTTTATTAGGAAACTTGTGAAACAGGAAGTTTCGTAGTCGTCTTGCAAACTTGAATGTTCTTTGTTTGCGAAAAAATGTACTCAAATCCACGGTACATAATTCTCGTTCCTATCACATGCTGTCAGTCAACACATTAACAGCTACGTTCGACAACGGTGCTCAGTCAATACTTTCATAAACAAGTGTTTTCCTAAGCAACAGATTTTGTTAGTAGCCCACCAAATCCACTTGAAGTGATTGTGAAGATGTAGAAGTCCAGGAACCGGAATCCTTTATCTGTTATGTCATTTTGAACTAAATACATTAGTTTCTTGAACTTGTAAATAGCGCGTCACTTTTCTGTTCGTTCTGGGTTCAGAAATCGCACCATCTGGTATTTATCATTATACCTTAAACTTCACTTTCCAATGAACACCTCATGCATGTCACTCGAATAGAGTTCCTTTATTGAGTAATCTACTTAATGGCGTCCCCATGTTGCCTTCACTACGCATCCCAGCAGCTGGTTTTGATTGAAGCTTAAGCATCTCATAGCGGCAGTTTGCTGATGGTATTTGTTTTTCCTGTTTCCACTCAACACGTACTTATGCTGTTTTGGAATTCCAGAATGAAATCTGTTGAAGTGGTTGCAGTATAACTGTCAAAATCCTGATGGTGGTGGTTGATCAGCTGACCGTTCACTGAGCTTTCTAGTCAGCTTGCAAACTTGCCATCAATCGAAGAGACGTCACCAGTGAGCGGTTGGATGGGCAATTTCTCCCTTCCCGCTTGGCTTTATGCGGAGCTTGTCTGACACCTGGTTCTTTGACTAGCTAATTGGGACGCAAACCCGATGCACTGCCAACAAAGAGGCCGATTCGAATGTTGCACTGTTGTGGTCTCGGTTGGCATATTGCTGCCAGTAATATGATCCTGAGACAGTGTTTCGAAATATTGATAGCTCGGGTGCGTTTGCTGGTAGTTGACCAGGTGGCCGTCGATCCGTTCGCCAAGTTGTGTGATTAGCTTGCAAACGTTTCGTCTTCGTTAGAAGAGACGTCGTCGTGCGCACTTGAGTACGCACTCACGTTGCAGTAAAACCACTGTTTCTACCCACCCAAAGCTTAATCTTCGTGGTTGCGTCAGCATAAGGTTACGAGAAGGCTATTTTAAAACGCCGTATGGTCCGGGAACTGTGAAAAATGTCCGAGCAACCATATGAGATTCATGGACAGGATGACCCATTCACGGATACGTTGCCTAAAGAGTACACTCTATACTTTGATATAGCAGACCAACATTCCACATTGTTTAATTATTTTACTCGACACTTGAATTAACCAGTGCCATTCAGAAGGTTCATTCATATGGTTCTATCAATGCGTGTCAATCGTAATTAGTTCTACTGAATGTTTTCCCGACTAGTTCGCTATAGTCTTTGCACTGCTGCGTGATAGTCCTATATTCAAAATCATTTGTATAGTTGTCAGTTCACACACGTTCCAAACCATCTATTCCTGACAGATTTCGGAGACGTTTATGTGTGCGATGTGGCCATTCGCTCCCAGTTCTTTTTAGGTTTGCCTTTGTTGATGCCCTTATATCGTTAGAAAAATCAATCATCCGTTATATACCTGCTTTCATATCGGATCTACACGACTGCGGTTGGAGCTATCAGCTATTAAAACCGTCAGTCCTGTCATTTGTTGATGAACTGAAACCACCACATTGTTTATAGATGATATCTAATGATGGTGACATTTTAATGCATCCCCATTAATTGAAAAAAAAACCTGAAAATATAAAATGCATTCGACGGGTATGAACAATTTCCCTCTCAGCTTTTGCCGGTTCGAGCGTTTCTCCCGTCGCCTACTTGGACCAGATTTTACTGCGAAGACCCTATGAGTATTTTGGAAATATATGCATCTTGTGGTGCACCACACTGAGTGATTAGCGAACCGACGCTACCGTCAAGAATTCCCCCAAGTTCATAGACCACTAGTCATCATTGGATACACGAACATGATCTCCTCACGGAGGGTAACTGGTGAGTTCGTTGATTGGAAGGAATTTAGAATGCGACTTAGAAAAAAATAACCAGAGAGAGTGAATTTTGAGATGGTTGCTGCAACTTGAAGGAGATTGGTTCACTTTCATACGAGTCCGAGTGTTTTAGAGGAACACTTTGTCATCCTAGTGTTAGAGCAATTCATTTATTCGGAAGTAACTGTCTTCAAATTTATTTATCGAACTAATTCACCCCTTGTTTCGGTCAGTTTTGCTTCGCTGTATGTTTTGACTCTCGCTTAACTAGCCCTTTCTCATTCTTCTGTATTACACTTTTTTATATTTAAAATCTCAACGGCATTATTTAATGAACTCTTGATTGTGATTGCTCGCAAACCCTGTTTATTCATAACCTCACATCGTGCATTCCCATACCTTAAACGTTGTCATCTTCGTGTGTGGCAATGGTTAGATTTGTGCGATTCATTGTTACCCTAACAACAATCTACGACTGTCAACACTAAATCCAGGTTTCGGAAGTCCAATCGACCCGGTTGTATGTGTGCACTATTAGGAAACTGTTCGGATTATTACGAGTGAACTAGCTTCGATCTATTGACGTTGATGTTAAACCGGTTCTAGTGAATGTCGAATTTTAAGTGGTTTTCGTGATCCTCAACACCCAACAGGACAACACTTCTCGGAGAACATTGAAAACCCCACGTACCTAAATATAAGTCGAAAATACAGTTGGCTTTTCATTTCTGCTCATTAGCAAACTACACCGAATAGTCAGTTTCCAGTTTAACAGTTAAAATATCAAAACGGAGCTGAACAAGGGCCTTCATGGCTCCGGTCTTGTGGTGTTGGCATTACGAAACCGATTGACTGGCAGTACGCTAATCGATAGCTCTCATCAAGGTCCTTGTTGTGTAGATGTGTACTTATTCGCATATATTAAGATTTCCCGGTGTTCTGGTTTCGAACATTGACCTGCTATGTTTGTTGAGACTCCAGCGTTCTACTTCTTGTCAGAGCATCTCGTGACTCCTAAAAGTGATTTGAACTCGCAGTCTTTGATAAAGAGAGTTCTGTGGGTGGTGAGGATACTCAATATTTGGTGTTTAGTCTCATTTGGTGAAGCACAGTTAACCTATGGGATTAATTCAAAAAGTGCGGTAAATCCCCCCTTGGCTTAGATCCATCAAGCTGATATCACGAATTCTGAATGAGAGATCCGATCCGCGTCGGGCGTCTGCTTTGATTACTTGCAGATGTTCGAGCGGTGCGAAGCCGTGACTGCGTATTAGTACATCGGAAATCGGCTTTCTGATAGCGTGCATATGCATCCTGCCGGTGTTCTCGCTGTCAGCTTGCGTTGTGTTTGCCTTAGGCACATTACAATGCTCGGAATGGTCTAATACTAGGCCGTTTTACTATTACTTTTATCGTATCCTCATATCAGGCTTCCCTGCAAGTAAAATGGCATGTCTGCACAGGATTGGAAACATGTAGATTTTTGGTGTCGATAACGACCATACAGCTGAGTCCGTTAGGTTTCTCATACACTTCGCAGCTTGCATCTTGATTATATCGCAATATCACATGTTGCGAGTATTGCTGTCCATTGCACTCTTATATTAGTTCAGCTGTCCTAATAGTTTCATAAGTTCATATGTATCATCATCGCTCTTCAAGTCACGTCGATAGTCGACTTAGATTTATTAACTTCTGTAAGGGATGCAACTTGCTTTGAATATGTTTTTTGCGCTTTGCTGTAACAGATTTTGATATGCAAAACAACTTTTCATAGCGTTATACCATTGGACTAGCACTTTCAGTCTTCTAGTATTTCACACGCTTTCATTCAGGTGAATGAAAGTTCCATCGAACGAAGCAGCCGTTCTTCCATTACTCCTGCACACCTTTCAAGCTTGTGTGATCCACCAACTTTTACCGCATTTCGTTGCTTTTTGAGTACTGTAACTCGGAGGTCTACACAACAATTAATGAGGGGACCATAAAATTGATGAATTTGTACCTGTTGGGCGACTGGATTGATATTTTTCAGTACGGGCCCAAAATACTCCTCACACTTCATCGTCACAGGGCATAAGAGAGCCCTATTTTGGCGTGTGAAATTATTGAGGCATTATCCCGTCTTTTAATCCTACCGGCTTGTCTTTCCTGATGATTTTGCCGACTTCCCTATTCAGGTGCCAATTTTCTTGTTTCGGAAGGAGAGCGCCCTAATATCGTCTTTTGTTTAAAAATGTCGTGAAGTTATTTTTTGCGGATTGTTCGCGTGATGCCGCTTTGGCATCAATCAATGAAGATAGCAGTAGACTAAATCGCACCTATGTCGGTGCGATTATGATGGTGTGTACAACGCGCTAAAGGCTCTGTGGTATATGGGTACCCTACGTTCTGTATACAAATCGTTCGTACCGAGAGTTTTATTACAATTTTGTATCACATGATTCTTCAATTGAGGTTCTGTAGTTCCCTGTTGGTTCGGTTACCATGTAGTATCATGTGATATCACATCATATATACACCACCCACTTCGAACTGCGATTTGTTAATCAGTCCTATGGCATCGGGTTTCAGTGAAACGGTGGTCTTCGTAGTCAAGCAAGAAGTTGAAGTACTGTTCCAATTGCTTCAGATTTAGAAACCTCGAGGGGCTCACTGTTACCTTATTGGTGAATGCGGTTAAATTTTGACCACTATTATCCTTTAGATCGTATCTTGGTTGATTTTTCACCCCCACTCATCATACTCAGATATTTTTAATAGGCCCTGTTTAGCTACTGTTTTCGAAGCATTTTTGATTGTCGTAGTTGCTTCATTCAAACCGAAAGGAGGGGGAAAATTTCAAAAGCTTGTGATGTTTGTTCTTGTTCTCTTGGAGCAGCTTGTACGGCGCCTTGCAGCATTGCTCGACACATTCAAATCAAGGCTCCTGGGCTGTAACTGTGATTGATTATGAGTGCCACATGTGCTTTTTTGCAACGATCGCTTTGTTGTGATAGGCGAAAGTGTTTTTTATTGGATGATCGTTACCACAGACATGTTACCTGTGGTGCAGTAACGCTGGGTTTTTATTGTGGCTAGGGTGCCTTATGTGGGGTCGTCACTGGGCGCCGGCTTCCACTGTCCTGCTCCGTAACCTAACAGCCTGGTTGGATGGTGCGGATGATACTAACGCGCATAACACGGTTGTGGAGACGCCATCTCTCTGGTCTGTGTGTTGCCACAGATGAACCTATAGCGCTACTCGGCTGCCGTCCCGAACGGCTATATCGTCAGATGGATAGCTGCAAGCTCGACAAACGCTATTGTCGGTCGAACGTGGAGGATAGTGGGCTATGGATAAGGGTTCGTCTAACAAGCACTAGTTGTTTGGCGAAACGTTAGGAATCGGTGAGGGGTGCCAAACACCCATTGGCTTCTGTATTTCATTCATCTGCACTTTCCGTTCATATTGTCATTCCTATAGTGATTTCTATTAGTCAATTGATTGCTCGTTCCTTGAACTAGGAACACCCTTGTATGCTACCGTAAGTCACCCGACTGATGGATAGAATCACAATTTCTTGCTGTGTACTCGGCAACGGAATTAGTCTGCCATTGCTGTTTAACTGGCGATAATTTCATATGCCTGGCATGTGAAGAAAAGGGGAAGAAATAGGACTTCGATTCAACTTCAATCTCCATAAAAACTTAGTTATTCGGTCGGACGTCAGATCTTAGACCAGTGCTCGTAAAACAAACAGCGATGTTCTCAGTTGTTCAATCACCATAAAACATAGTTAATCGGTCTGACGTCAGTTCTTAGACCAGTGCTCGGAAAACAAACAGCGATGTTCTCAGTTTTCTTTGCTCCCAAAAGACCGACTGTTTTATTGCCAACTGGTGCTGATTGCCAGCCGGAATAACCTATTTCACATTTATGCATATAACCCCCATCTTCCCCACATCTGGTTAGACGAAGCAGATCAATTCAACCAAATTAGAGGCTCCTGGTGTCCAAGTCGATTGGATAAGAGAACGGAAAGTTACGCTTCACTTAACTTGTATCCAACCAGAGGGCACACGACTACCGACTTTGTAGCGATTAGGGGGCTTGATTGCTCCAACTTACTTTTGGGTGTTGTTAAGTATCCCGATACGGAACTTTGAGTGACGCGTAGGTTCAACAATCCCGAATACCAAAAGGAAGAATTGGGTTCGTAATTCTACGGTACTATTACACAAAGGGTAAGCAAATGTGTACAACAAACCTCAATTGTTCACGTTCGTGGCGTCAACACGTTCACAAGTCTGTCACTGACCGGCACAGTGCAGTGTCAACGTCCGCACACCAATCAACGGCGAGCGGAATGACGGCTCAGAAGCGTGGGTTGTAGTCGGTCCTTCCGACGACGGTCGCGTGATTCTCATTGGACGTGCGATCACGCGGAGCCCATGTGAAAACATGTCAAGGCAGGCCCAGCAAACGAGACACGAACGCACTTGGTTGAGTAGGTCAGCAGCGCACATTCACGCACAGACACGCATGTCAATGTACAAGTGTCAGAAAGGACGGCCTCTGTGGCAAGGTGAGTGGCGGGTACGAATAAGCAAAACAACCGGAGAACAAAAGTACATAGGCGGAGTAAGCAGATGAATGGGGGAATTATCATAAGATCAAGTTAGATTCAACAGGTGTTATATTGTATCTCACTGACCGGACAGGATGTCGATGAATCCTACTCCATCCCTGAACAGTGATAACTTACGGGATTCGAACATAGTATTCTTGGTTGAGACACGAGGAGTGGTCGTGGAGCAGATGTTACTATGCATACCTGAATTTTAGATAAAAATTTCTCAGCCGTAATACCCTTTCGGTGCCTAGCTGCCATGCCACCCAAGGGAAGCACGAGGGCTGGATACTGCCAGGTTGCCCAAGCCTAAGCGGGAGAAGCCAAGCAGGCGATATCGTAGCAGTTTCCCTTACACTGATCCGACCCTTGACCAGTGACATCATATGAAAACATCACTGTTGTGGCGAAAAACACGATAGTTTTGTTTGAAAGACTTCTGTTCCTGAGTCCATGCGCGGGACCACAAGTAGTAATTACTGATTTAAGTAATGTTGCTTATTTATTAGAAGTGTTCATTATGCTAGATTTCATCACCACAACCTTTGGCAAGGTTTGGCTACAACAGCCGACACACTGACTGGTAGACTCGCTCGTAGGTGCGTGGGCCTATGACGTTATGGTCCTTTTGTGCTCATGCGATGTCACTCGTACGACCCCCTTTATCATAAAATGTCTGTGATCATGCTTAAAACAGGTGTGATTTTTTGGTCGGACGACCCGGCACCACAAATCAAAACAGCGGAATGGAGTTCCTTAAGGTTGTCCAATGGTAACTATTTGCACAGCCCTATGTAGCCTACCATCATGGATCCAATCAGGCAGGTCCAAGACTTCAGTCCGTGATTGTGTCCTAATCTGTCAAATCAGGTCAAGCCATTTCGATAATACCTTTGTGTGCCCGGCGAATTTGAATGGTTTTAATAACCACGAATAATTGTATTCCAGTGCGATGAGGAACAACACCGATGATCAAAGTCAACAACTTATCGCAGCATTTAATTTTGCTATTGTGTATGTCCACTTTCCTCGCTCGGTTGACCACCGATGGTAGCATCGCCTGGTACCTGTGCAAGGCCCTTTCAAATTTCCAGTGGTGGAAAACAGATTGCATGTGGATTGCAGGCTGGATTGAGGTAGGGTGAATCTGACCACGATGTGACTAATGTTCATTCAGTAGTCAGTCTTCACGGCCACCAGTCCGTGTTCAATCTAAGCTCATTCGCATACAAGCTCCCAATTTTTTGCAAGTGATGTGTTACATCCAGCAAAAGATGCCCACGTAAAGACACATTATCCTTTTTAAAGGTCTTTAGAATTGTGCGACCGTGTTCACTACGTTCTGTTTCATTTGCACAGTTTACCAAACTTAAGTGGTTACCTTGACAACGAATTCACGTAGGATTTACAGACTGGGCCTATTTTCGGGGTGCCTCTTATTTGGAGGTCTGCTGTTAAGATTTTAATTCTTCTGGCCGAAACTTATCGCGTTTTTACCATTGTGACTGAAAATCCTGGTCATAATTTGGGCAACTCAAAACCGCAGTGTCCAAAACTCAGATCCTTTGCTATTCTTTTCGTGAAAGTAAGAAATGAATAAAACGCAAATCCCGCCCAGGTCGACTAGTTGCTACTGGATGATTAGGTTGGATATCCAGCAGGTTAGTTGTTGTGACGCCGTACCTACAGAATGCCGAAAAATTCTGAACACCCCAAAAGGCGCTCGGTAGCACACTGCTGGATTTTTTGTTGTCTATTCCAAACGCAAAGCGAAATAAATTAGCCCGGCAAGCAAGCTATGACCTTAATTCAGCGAGTGTTATTTGCGTTCTTTGTTCCACCAATTACATGTGCTTTGTTTATCTAGTCCACTCGGGTGTGTTGAGTTTTCGTCACACTCAAATTACCTGTGGCACTGTTGTTGTCGCTCTTGCTCATGCTGTTTTCCACCCACTGCCAATGAGGTGTGCTGCCAATCGTCTACACAATTCGCGCACGCTACATATGCATTCTAAACGAGCCAGTTGGAATCGTGGCTATGTGTGTTGTGTGGACAACCTGTAGTTTGTCTACGGCCTAACTGAAAATACTTTGTTCTCTTGTAACTTTCTGTTGATTGTTTACTCGCAGTACCGGAATCGGTGTGATTGTTTTTCTGCGGAGTTATCTTTATGGTTTTGTCCTAGGGAATGAGGTCACTGGCGATCCTCTTAATTGTACACAACTCAAGACGACCTCATATTCCCATGCTTGAACAGATTTCCAGGTATAGTACCGGTCTCTCAACGATTGTAATCGTGGACAGATATCCCAGTGACTTTGTCTCGGTTTCCTCTTCGGCACCATGTTTCCATATTCCGTTCCAGGCTATTAATCGTTTTACATCAGTTTATTATCACAGTCTGCTGTGCTTATCGACCCGGTTTTCATGAAGTTGCAAGTGGTAGATCAGATTAAAGTTTGCTATTATTTCTTTGCAAGTCTGCTTTCCCTTTTCCTTTATTAATTTTGAATGTGAATATTTCCGCACCAGTCTTTGTCCGTTTGCTCTCGAAACAATAGCTAGCGGTGTTGTGCACCTCTATTATTCCGTGCTCCGATTTCCCCATTCGCTTTACAACCCTCTCAACCGTGAATGAACTACATCCGGTTTATCTGACTATTGATCATTATGTTGTGGCTAGCTCTCATCCTATTCACCAACTTGTATCATTCATTCGTGAACGTCTGCTTTCCTAGTTACTCCCCCCCCCCAGAAATGCACGTGATGTATTTTTTAGAGACCTAGCTTCCGTCCTGATTTCTAGTGTCTCTTAAGTTGACTTCCCAAAGACACGTTTAGTTTATTGTAATACCACTGATTTTCTGTCCACTTCGTATTTCATACGTGTGACACAGTGCCTATTGACTTAAGATTCATTTTTTAGATTTGATGCAAAGCTGATGTGTTAGGTTTCACTCACTTCGTCAATTTTGAGGGTCTGTTAAGACCAACCATTTTGAGTGATATCCATCCTTTAAGTGATCTGTTTACTAGATGCACTAGTTTTCTGTCAGTGTTCTGTTTTTGGTTGAGAAGTTAACTGTTCCAACTCCGATTATTTATGTGCTTCTGTCGGTTCCACTACAGCGCACCTCCTTAGTTTTTATTGGACCCTGGTTTTCATATACAGGAGTAATCCAGAAAAAGGACCACCACTAGGAAAGAGAGGGTATTTGGCTTCCCTTGACAGTGGTCACACGATTAAGGAAATTGTATCATCAGGCGGAGTGGCCTGTCTCTCTCTGGAGAAAGAATTACCTCCAGTGGTTCAAGTGGATAGTTATGTTATGATGCGAGACCATGGCTATGGTCTGCTTCTGTCTAGGTTCAGTCTGAATATTTTAATTAACGTCTCCCCGGTTCTTTTCTACCACAATAATGAAGGCCCCGTCTCTTTCGGTCTTATGGTCGTTCTCACATTGATTTGGGGTGATCCTTTCCATGTGTTTTTGTTGCAGACGACAACTGTTCACATATGTGCTGTTCAGCACTGTTAGGCCTCCTGGCAGCCGTAGGTATAAGCAAAAGAGGGACAGTGTGTGAGGCCCCGCTTAACACTCGGACACCTGTGCTGACTCAGTGTTGCTGGAATCTCATCGATTACCTATTATCGGCTTTATTCTTTTTGGGCCTTATCAGGTAGACATAGTCTACGAGTTCTCGTAACTGGTTTTTCCTATCCGGGCACCGTTTTGTACGTGCGTGGAGTTTTGCATGCATTTGGTGTACACCGGCGTCCCACTTGAGTATCAACTGAATCTCCTGTTTACAGTTGTTCAGGTGAGAGGTCAATTTGAAGGAAACACGGAGATTACGCGTACCTAATGAGTCTGAGGGAGAGAAAAAACTCCGAGGGTGGCCTGGTGAAGGTTTTTCAGCAACGTTGTATAAATAGTCTTAGGTCAAGAAAAGCACTTCGATATCTTGAAATTGTTGCAGCTGAACCTGCAGACGGTCATTGTGCTGCATATTCAGTTGGCGTATATCGTAAACTAGCGTATAACTCCACCTGTGATGAGCGTTTTGCGCAAATACCCACTTGGTCGGGCCAAATGGGACACAAGCATCACGTTGATGTGTTCGGCTTACTAGCAACTCCCACCCGGCCGAACTACATTGGCTTCATATAGCTCAGGCAGTTCCAGAACAACAATCCAAGTTGCTCATCCCAACTCGCAAAGCGTTGAGTTCAATAAGGATAGCTGGCGACTCTGGTCATCAGTGGTTCATGAGGTTGCATTGCACGAGATTTTGCACCTCGACGTTAACTCTCAGCGAAATTGTCGGGTCGAAGCACAGTAAAAAGCGGACGGGATATTTTTGAAGCAGCTCATTATATCATTTCGTCCCCATATTTGAATTTCTCTAGGTAATAGACAGGGACCTGCGTGCATCTGTTATCTTTCCCCAACCAAAGATGAGCGTGCGCCTGCTGTCACTGTAGTTGTTAACAAGTCGTACCATTTGTTTGTTGTGGATTTATCTATCACTCAACATGTCTTCACTTCTTCCCTACTTAATTCTCAGGTTGTTTGGTTGGAACAACAGGTGGCCAAAGTTCGTGTGAAACGAGATGTACACATTCCAGTTAACGATCCTCACTGGGCAGATATGTGGTACTTGGTAAGTCTACCTTAGAGTATCATTTTCTGTTGGGTAGTTTTTTTATATAACCAACTTACGCGGTATTTTTTTAGCCAATCTGGCCGATACTGTTAAGGTTATCCCGCCACACACTTTCAATGAAATTTGTGCGAATCAGTCGTAAGTCGGTTAAAAGTATTTCACCTCAAGTTGGCGCACCGCTTCTGCCTGACTTGACTTTTGACGACATCTTCTCGCCTTAACAGGGATGCCTTAACAGCCACTTATTCTATTACTTCTAATCGTTATGCCTAAATAACTTACTTGGCTTAGTTTTTGGTAAGCCACTGCACCAGAGCTCAAGGCGTACCGGTGCGCGTTCTCTCTTTCTACTAGACGTGTACAATGAGGCTGTCACCTCTTTCACCAATTCCTTCACATTTTCCACATACCATGCGATGCCACCAGTTCCCCCCACGGCAGCACCATTCTAGGTCGCCCGAATGTGCACAGTTTATGCATATAACGTTCTTAATAGTTGTCGTGCATCCGGCTACCGGACTGATATCGAGGAAACCGGTCCAGTTGGTGCCGTGACAAACAGAAGGACCACCCCAACGGGTCCAATGAACATAACGCGTACTGTTCGTGTTCACTGATTGCCATTGCGTATACCACATTTTCCTTATGTGCTAGAATTGTTTATTCATAATCCCTTATTTGAACATGAGCGCATAGACTCGTACTCTCTGACACAAAACAGCGAACACCTACCTAATTAGCAACAAATCAATAGCAGCTCCTGGTGTCTAAGTGTCATACAGCCTTGAAGGATAGATGGTTTTAAAATGAAATCAAAATAACATCCAGAGTCACTAATATGGACGGTCAAAAGAAGAAATCATTGTCAGTAACGTAAACGCATTGAGACGTTTCGTGGGAACGGTTTGGCAGCCGCTTCCGTTTCGTATTTTAATGCCACAATCTACTCACTGCAAACATTTTCCCGCCAGGACTTCGGGTAGTAAAGGCTACTTTTCTCAGAATATAATACGAGTTTATGTGGCACTTTCTAAAAGTGTCCTGAACTGAAACCGTATCGCCTTAAGTTTGTGCACGAGAGTGGCTTAGTTCCCATTAACGCGCCATCTCATCACGAATTCACTGCTACCGACGAATTCCCGCACTGCTCCTAATATATCGACCGCCGAACGTGGGTTGGATGCGTCAAACAATGGGGATTCACGATCGACTAGACTTCTTTCACCCTAGAAACTTTGACCTCAGATCCCCTCCCTCAAAGCTGCATGCAATCCCACTGTTCCGTTTTCCAAATTTTTTATTGACCCTATATGCGTGTACAGTGTTGCATCCGTTGGATAGACTGAGTTTTGGTTTACGCGTAACCGTCTTGCTTACTCCCCCTGGACGTGTTCCTAACCAGTCTGGGTTAGCGATTTTCAGCCTGAGTCCCCAAAACCTTGAGGGATATTTCGACGAATATATTAACGTGTGAGATTCATCTGTGTGTTCAATTTACAACCTGTTAAACCTAGCCTACTTTTGTGGCTCCTGTGCAGCCTGCAAACTAGTATGGCAGAGGTTGTTGGGCCGAAACTTGTTCTGGCTTCTACATCTGAAGACGGCCGGCGGTCTGAACTCTTACGGGGGCAGCCTTGGTGCATTGAACACGTTTCTTTGTTTTTGTGAACCTATCCGTTTAATTTGGATGCTTCAGATTTGATTACCGTAGCCTCGAAATAAAAGAATAGATTCGAATGGAATATACTGTGCATTTTGCACGTTCCAACACTGCTACTAACTGATGGGAGGCGGTTTCCTTGATTCAAGTTAGCGCGTTGTTGAAGTGTTTTGATCTGTACAGTTGCAGCCCTGCGAGATTACTCTTTTTCTGAGTTAAGTGACTGTTTCCGGTAGGCTGCCTCGCTACAATAAACTTTCCTTGGGGTTCAACTCGCTAGTTTGTTGCTACCAGGCGTAGAATAGTTTTTCAAAAACTTACTGCCCTTTGAAAAGTGTTGCAGGTTTGTGCATATCTACTTTTGCGAACTACGCTTTGCCACATCAAAGTTTATGAAATTTGGTTGAAAATCCCCGTTTTTTATGGTTTTACAGTTCTAGATTTGCTTTCCCTTATTTTGATAGATTTGCCTCAATGAATACCCCATTCAAACTACTGCAAAATGGTTGAAACACTATAGACGAGATTGTCATTAACACGTTTGTGAAGTCAAGCATAGCTGTGTCTTCCAAGGGCGTGCTACCAAACAGGGTATGCTTCTGAGACGAGGAAAGACCGGTCCGGTCTCAGATTTTTTCGCACTATCAGAGGAAGAGAAGATCACCTCTTAAGAAGTGGGGTTTCAGGAGCAGGATAGCTCAGTCACTCAGCTTGAAATGTTTTTGTGAATGTGCCAACCCATACCCAAAACCACCGCTTCATCTGCTCAGCGAAGGGAACAATGATGGGAATCTTCGCGGAAACTGTTGGTTCGGATGCTGATATATATATATATATATAATCAGTAACGCCGTTAAAACAGTATCGCTTTATTGTGATTCCCGTAGTGTCGTCATTGGCGACAAGAATCACCTCCCCACATGACGCATAGTAGGGCACTTTTTCAGAAATACATCTCATTATGATCAAGACTATTCTGCTTTATTAGGTGGCCGATCTTCCGTATTATATACTAGTGCCATGCCTCCCATGATTTCAATGGGTGTTCTTACGAAACATCCTATTTTATCTACTTCTTCACCTCGTGGAATACATGAACTAACCGACATTAGATATATCTTCAGTGGGACCCCCCCCACGGTGGACACTAGTTGAGGATATCTTTCTTCACGGTAACGGAAGAGAATGTCGCTCAGTTGTTGCCTACCTCTAGAGGACGAGGCGGTTTTTACTATTTTAGTATACTGTGGGTCATGCTAGTTGGCCAGCGACAGGCTGTTAGAAATCGCTGAAGAACCAAACCATTTTCCCAGGGTGGTGGTGTCCTAAGGATCAAAACCCAATAAAAGATAGCGTACGCTGAAAGAATTTTGCGCTTTTCATTTGCTTATACCCTTAGTATCGAGTGTATGCTCTCTTCGAGGGGAATACCTTATATCAATGTCACCCCTCAATCATTGTCGAAAGTGGGTTCCACAACTGGAATCTTTTTTGGCGGCATGCTTCACAGGTTTCATTCATATTGTTTTCGCGGTCACGCGAGCACCTGCTAATTAACTTCAAGCTTTCACGATCCTATATATATAGAACAGAACGGAAAAACCTCACTGTGTTCATTTTCAACAGGCATTAAGTTAGCGACAATCCTGATACCATCTAGTCACTTGTAATGTCGTTTGACTGAAACCTCTTACTCAACTTCACAATAAGATGTTTTGTTAATAAAATGTCCTTAATGTCCCAAGATGAGCAGTTGAGGATGATCTGAAATTAATTGGACTTGTGAAACGTGGTAGCAAGCCCGACTTTATAGGATTGTGAATTAGCATTCTCACCGTATAAGGTTACTGGAGTTTTTCGAGGTCCTCTATAACTAGGTGTTTTATAACTCAACTGCACGGATTATCCTACATGCGTGATCGCTTTTATGTTTACGGTTATGTTAGATTTAAGTCTGGTCTGCATCATGGTGGGATGATGCGTCTACGTTAGGATTTCCGGTTTTGTTCGGTGAAGTAATCTATTCGATTACTAAAATTGGTATAAAGAGCCAAAGTGAACCGTCTTCCGGCAGCAACAGTCATTGATGGTCTCGATTTCAGCTAGTGCACTGGAGACGTCCCGCGTTGCACAAACACCATACACGAATGGTATTGACTTTCCACAACCTATTCCTGAGGCACGCATAGCTTAGATAGTCCCGGATATTTTAAAGCAAATGGCAATACAAAAAAAAAACTGGCAGATCCAAGTTGCACACTCCTTCTAGTCCACGCTCGCGAGCCGACACGCCTAATAAGCGGCCGTTTAGGCGAGTTTTAAGTATCCACACCACAGCTAACGGCAATTCGAATCATGGTAGCACGGTAAACCCGTCCTCCTATCCGGAATCTTTCGGATAACTCTGATTGGTGGCGTTAATAGTCGGCTTCTTCATGACCAGCGGAACCTGGGCAAACCGACCAGACGGTCGACCTAACGTGTATAAGTGAGCAACTGCATCTTCGTATTCACCATCGAAATTACCTTGCTGACCGATCCAGTGACACTGGAATACTCGCTTTCTCTCTACATCCATTTCTGTCGAATGGATCAGTCAGCTTGGAAAAAAGGTGAATACAAAGGCTGCGACAAGGCTGACCTAAAGAGCCAGAACTCGACGAAATTACCGACATTTTAAGTGACTGAACTTGGAGTATTATCAAATTCCCACCAGGAATTCATTTTTTACGGTGCTCTTTGCTACCAGCCTCATAATTTCGAGGCAGATCGAGCCCATGTTCAGTGCTTACTGTTCAAGTATTTATAAGGATTCGTGGGTTTGAATGAAGCGTATTGATTTTGAGTGTATGGTCTGATCATAGCCATGGTGATTGATGTGTTGTCTATCCAAATGGACTCGCCACTTGCATATCGGTTTTCCTTTCGGGTTGTATTCAGCACTCTTCGAATAGCTTTTTATAGAATGACCGCTGTGTGCATCCAGTCCTTCCAGATACGATGAAGCTTTTGTGCCATTACTACCAACAACCGGCAATATTCCCACTTGTCGTGATGATTCTTTGGGATGTATTCAGCCAACTACGCTTTACTAGATTTTCCGTTGATACAGTGAGTGCGCAGGTCGGTCTACCTATTTTTTGGTAGACCCGGTTGTTTTCGTTTTCTCTTCTCTTCAACTACGGCAGATTAGTTTTCCCATGTCAGCTGTCACCGTGTTTGACAAATAATTTTGTCTTCCTTCGCCCCGTTGCGCCGGTACAAAAGCGCTAGCGAAGTCTGTCCGGAAACGAGTTTGCCAAAAGTAAGAAAGTGAGCCATTCGCCACTTTGCTGCCGTAGACATCTATTTTGTAAAAAAGTTTTTGGGCATCGGGCACCGTTAGATGTTACGTTTTCGGGCACAAGTCGTTTTTGGAATCATTCTCTTCCTCTGATTTGGGTGTTTCCTCTTATCAACAGAATCGGGGTGGACCAAATGGATTGGACATGAATGTTCGATCTGCCTGGGCACGTGGCTACGCTGGTCAGGATGTGGTCGTTACCATTTTGGACGACGGGTTGGAGATTGATCACCCGGATCTCAAAGAAAACTATGTATGTTCACATCGTTGCAACAACTTTGTTTGCGGCACCATCCGTCCATTAGTATCTGGGCTTACATGGTCGTTTGTGATTTCTGAACACCGGTAAAATTGAACACAGAAAGCAGTTGAAATCGATAGGTCACTAAATGCTCCTCGCTATGGAGTTGTTTCTCTTGGACCAAAGGATAACACAATGGTATTCATGCACTCATTACACACGTCCTGTTTGTCTTTTGTAAACCAACTTCTTTAATGGGTGAGTTGTATCCTCCTAAGAAGGCACTTTATGTGTCAAACTACAGAACACGCACTGCGCGAATTTTTCAAGAGATTTTCGATTTAATGCCGGAACAACTCTTCCTCATATTCGTTAGCCTTACATGATTGTACCTTAAACAGGCTAATATATTGAAATACTGGGCTCGCATGATGATCAACAGTTCTCGTCGCCCAGACCATTGCAGTTAAGTGTCGCGTATGCCACCGAACCACGTCCCAATGAGGGAGATATAATTTTCGGGAATTTGGCAGATACTGGTTTAACTTACTTTGTTTAGTCTTATTCTCTACATAATTTACTTTCGAGCCTTAGTGCAACTGTGCAACTCCTGTAACAACGACATTGCCTCTCGCCCAACTTAGGTCAGCATCATTGTTGGGTGTTTTTTAATCTATGATGGACATTAATGGCTACCACGGTTCATTACGTATTTCGCCGTCTTGTGGAAAGGAAGCTCCATACAACTTGTTCTTGGAAGGATAAATCATCACCGTGAATATCACGGACGTCGTCGAAGTCCACATAAGAAGATACCGAAATTTCCTAATTACGCGTGAAACGCCAGTAGTTCACATGATAGCGATTGGTAGTGTCCTCTTGTGAGGCGCAGCGACTAAGCTCATGCTACATTCCTTCTAGATAAACCTAAGTAAAAACATAGCATTGCAGACTGATTCGGTTGGACAGCCACAGAATCGTAGTGATTAATGCAGCGAACCCGGGTTAGCTCTATCCCGCAATTTTACTGGGTTTTTACTCTCCTGAGTGAGAACAAAGGAGTGAGGATAGATTCAACACCGTGTCCCCATTTCCCTGATAAGGATTGATTTATTACCTAATAGTGTGAGATAATAACTCGCGGTTGCCGGTTTCTAGAGTTGCTGCTTTTTCATCGCAGCTTGCCGTACACACCATGATTGCGCACTGGCTAATATCAGCTTGGCGGGCAACACGCTAACCGTAAAGGCTTCCTGTCCTTTTCAAATCTGCCTAATAATCCGCTTCTCGAAACATCATTTTCTTTTTAGGTAGCAGTCGTTGATGTGAGACATCCCATCTTACTGCGCTGTAGCTTTTCATTTACTCACGGGGACTGATCGTTGTTACGAAGGGTCTATGGGGAACCGACAACCCTACCACGAGATTTGTTCTACACTTTTTTCCTTATTTTTTCTTTGTTCACTAGATTCTCTCAACCCTTCTAGCCGCTGTTTTCGTTACCTCACTCACTCAGTTTTCTTTCTTCCCATGTGAATGTTAATCAGTATCTGAATGCACCATCATGAGTTTTGCCTATCCCGCCCCTGCTCGCTACATTAGCTAAGATCATAAACAACTCGGTAGTAGCCCATTTTTATGCCCTCGCCTCCAACGTTACAGTGTCACCCGGTGTCAGTTGTTTCCGGTTTCACGCATTGGCTAGTCGGGATAATTGATTTATTTGTTGTGTTCCGTTGTTCGGCTGAATATGTTCGCCGACGCAAAAGCAGAGCATGCAGCTTGCGTGATTCAGTCTGTTTGTCGATGGACGACGAAGATTCCGTGAAAAAACACCCTTTCGAACTGATACACACCGTGTTTCTTCCTCGAGGAGGACTGGCTGACTGTTCTACACGAGGTGTCTACACGTATAAACGATGTTTGCGGTTTAGCCTTCTCATCTAGTATGTAGCATTCTGTTGCATGTTATGGGAAGTAACATGTTGATCTGCGCCGGGATTCCTGAAGCTGAATCTGCACGTGGTTAGTTGGTCCACTGTCGCAGCTTCACCCACACGCGATTCATTCTACTTATCTATCCGCATTACATTGTTCAGGGCGTAACGTGTTGTATCTAGCGTTGTTTTTTAGTGAAAAGCTATTGGAACATGTTTTAAAATTTTGTCTCTTCGTGCATGTTTGCCTATGGATAAAATCAATAGGATGCAATTCTGAAGAGCAGCTTATTTTCGAAAAAATACCGTCGAGATACTTAAGAAACTTTTGTAACAGAGTGTTTGTCAATCTGTAATGGTGAACAAGCAAACATGTATTGGTAGGCAAGTCAATTGCAATGTTCGCGACTCTGGGTCTATGGAACCCGATTGGTGGAGAAGATGACCGAATCGCGACCGTTCCATCAGACGCCAAACCATCGACTTTGAGGTATCGGTCAGACTGTTTTAGATCTCCTGTTTGGGTATGGAACTGTTGAAGGAAACTGTGAAGTAGTTACAATCAAGCCTTGTATTTTTGTGTCCAAAGATGACACTGAAGAGCAAAGGAGTTCACACTGAGGAGGCTACACAACTGGACCCGTGATTCTTACGCTTTATGATATGTGTAGCAGTTTGAGCGTAAACCGTTCCGGGCTACATGTGTTCCTCGATTGCTGTAATTTTGACTGACTTCCGCCGCCCGCCATATTCTCTATCTTCTCCACATTATCAATCTGATAAATATTATGATTTGTTTCTCATACTAAAATCTGAATTCGGTCCTACCCTAGAACCTTGAGCTTAACATCCAGTGTCCCCAATAAGAGAGAATCATTGGATGTTATAACTGAATATTAACATGTGTAGGCGATTCGAGGACCTTTGTTCGAGCCACGTGTTCTTACGTTTGGGGTTTCCTGCACCAGCGGCGTGTTCTTACCGTTCGGGATTCCTTGCACCAGCGGTTTCAGTATCAAGTATAGAAGTATTTAAACACGGGTCTCAATTGAGCTTTATTTGATTGATATGAATAAATTATCCAACTCCCATCCAAGTAAACTGCTCGTATTTTCAATGGCTCATCAGACAGTTCCAGTAAAGTTATTCTTCCACAGTATCGTGCACAAATTTGTTGATATGTTCCCCCTTTAATCACTGGGCTTCAATGAGTTGTCCAGAAAAACAATTACTGGCTCGTTTCGTCCGCATCTATTCGTTTTTTCGAAGGGATATCAGTGAGGTCTAATTGTGCTCCCTCGTATAAGGTAGGGTGTGACACTGTGTTTAAATCTACCGCACCATCCATGCCACACACGCACAATAGGCAGGTAGGTCCTTTCTGTTTGCTATGTTCATATAATGGATAAGCAGACGTCATCGGGGACACCAGTGAGCAATATTGAAAGGAATCTGTCAATAAATAAAGCGCGTGCAACCAACCTGCTTGTCTGTTGTCTGGGACCGTGCGTTTCGATATGGGGTGTATGCACCTAATCTCAATTTTATCACCCACTTTTATTTATTCACCTAGCATTCACGTTTTTATCACAGTTGATCTTGACTTTACATGGTACCGTTTATGTGTGTTTTGATCGCAGATACAGATACAGTAGACGTCCTCGCTTATTTCACACCTTTTTTGGGACACGAACTTGTTTATGGGACCACGTGAAATCGCGGGAATTCCGTGTGCGCTTGTCTTCACCGCGTCAGCGCTCTATATGTTCCGAATTTCGTTTAACAATGATATTTTCCTTTTTTGAGCTAAATGGGTTATTTCATCCTTCTTCATATTGTTCTCAACAGGATATCTTCTAGGCCTCCTATTTTGTGATGTTTCTACGACCTCAGGTCTTGAGTCCGCCTATTCAAACTATAGAACTTTTGTGCAGTATTCCCTGATTTGTTGGTAGTGTGAGGGGACTAGGGATTTTTGTGGAGATTTTGTCCTGTAAGTGAAGCCACTCGTGGCGAACGGTTGAGTAAGTGAAGCCACTCGTGGCCGAACGGTTGAATGTTCAAACTACTAGCCGGGAGGTCGCGGGTTCCAGACTCTTCGGAGTTTCGTGAGATGCGCACTGCTCATGATTCCCAATAAGAATGAAACAGCTGCACAATGCTTCTCGGCTTTTCAGCATAGATTGGCTTCACTTACAGGACGAAATTTCCACAAAAATTTCCTGATTTATTCTTCGTGAAGTCAACCATTAGTACTGAAATCTACAATGATGTTCGCGCCGAATCGAGTCCCACCAATCAGCTGCGCTCGGTTATTTGGATGTGTCTGGTACATTTCTCCCTTATTTTCTAGATAAATTCAACGGACTCGTGATGTGCCTTACACCCTTTGCTTTGCAAAAACAACACTGTTCACTATCAATCCTCACGGACGACCTAATACGTGTACGTCCCTAATGGCTGGTGGTACGTTCGGACGGTGGTATTCGTATTGTAATATCTGAGTAGATTGGCGGGCCGTTGTAGCCCTACAACATCTACTTGAATTAAGATCCTTTAGCAAAGGAGTGGGTTCCTTACACACTGCCTTGCCGCACTTCTCGTAGTATGAATGCATATGACTCTGTGGTGCCGCCGGAAGAATCGTGGGATGCGCAAGATACATTGCGATTTGCGCAATAATATGCTTTTGGGGTTTACTAAAAAATCAGATAATCGTTCGGCTGTACCACTCTTTCGGTGCTTAGCTACCATGCCACCGGAAGCAAGCGCCAGGTTGCCCAAGCCTAGACAGGAGATGTCGAGATGCTAGGTCGGGTTTCGAACCACCGACCTTCCGGTCAGTAATTCTGCGCTCTAACCACTGAGTCATTGGGCTGAAGTTTTCCCATTGGTCATTTCGGAGCACAGTAAATGTAGTTGGAATGACCAACCGAGGCATTTAATCAGTCCTCTTATATATATTCTAAGGGCATCAGTTATCTTATCGGGGGTTGGCATGCCAGGTCTTGGAAGGCCCTCACTGTGAAGGTCACGTAATCTACGCAGACATGTGTTGTTCGCACATACAGTATCTTTATATTCACATTAGTGGATTGGTGTTTTATGATATTTTTTCGCGATTAGTGTACTATATGCCGATCCCAATTCTGCTGAACTACTCGGCCACAATATTAGCAAATGATGTTCTGACGTATATGCACTCCGTCGTCGGTACAGTGTTTGTACGTACCTCCAGATTTGGATATTGTTGTTCTTATTTGCCTCAGGATCCATTTGCCTCATACGATGTCAACGGGAATGACGCCAATCCCGAACCGCGTTATCCTTCGAGTGACAAAAATCCGGCCTCCAAGTAAGCGCGTGTATTTTTGTTCATCATGATGGTTATTTTAGGTCACCAATCAACTATCGTCTTAACACGACTTTTCACCTTCTACAGAAGTGCGCCCAGATATTTTCGGCAGCAAAGCCAGAGAACCTCAGGGTTTTAGGAACGTGTTCGAATGTGATAGCGTTCAATTACTATAACCGGGAGATAAGTGCTCCTCTGATGAATGGTTTACTGCACACTAGATTCCGGTGATAAGTAAAATTATTTCCGATACGGAAACTGCATACGGCTTTCCATTTTCATGGGTTCGATTGCTTGTGATGCGTTATGACTCAATTTGAGGTAGATTTTCACACACACCCTTCGGCCCACTACTGGCCAGGGGTAGTTGACCATTCGATCTACTGGTTTTCGAGTCACATACTGAATGTCTCACGGAACCTATTAACGGACGGCTCATGATGTGCCATTGGATTTGTCGAATACTATTTTACTAGCTATTAAAAACGATCCTAGCGAAATACAATCATTTGCAAACCAATTTGGTTTTCCGGGAGACTCACCTGGAGCCCAGCTGAATCTATGTGGACTGCAATACAATGTAATGGGGATATCTCGAATATCGTACCAACTAAAGCATGAAACGGCCTGGTACAGCCTGTTAGTTGAGAAGAACACCATAAACGAGATATTCAGTTAGGTTCCAGGTACATCTCCCGTCAAAACCAAATTGGTGTCCTGATGAGTGTACTGGCCGAATGTTTGCAGTTTAGATTCAAGTGGAACCTAAGGTTGGTGGAAACTGAAAAACTCCGCCTACCTGCTGATCCTCAAAAAAGACGAAACTGGTCTTGGGCTGTCGAAGAGCTTTCGAAAACCTTATTCGTAGTGCATTACGTCTATACAATATTCATTTTTGTTTTTGGACTTAGCTACTTGAACGTTTGTGGTCGTTGGTTTGTTCGCTGAACTGGGCAGTTTGATTGCAAACTCTTAATCACCAATCGAGGTGGCATCATCAGTGCGTTGTTAGGGAGCGTAGTGGTACTCAGCGATGGGTTGGTGGTTGTGCCGTTTTTGATTCACTCCTTTGTCCTTACAACGGTTGCGCATATACGCAAGAATTGGAACAGTATTCGCGATTTTAATAACAGTTAATAGAAGCTTGGGCGAGGACTCAGTGAACCTCAAAGTCTCGAACCAACATCTTGCTCCTCCAGCGATCAAAGTGGATGAAAATAAGGACAACAACTTCACGTCTTGTCTGTGCCTCGATTCCCCGGGAAATTCAAACACCGTAGCCTATTTTAAGGTTAGAGCCGAGCAGGCTACATTCCAGGCCAACGCCTCGACAAAGCGAATTCTTAATTTTGCTTCGCGTTACGCCTAACCTTTTGTTCTCCTATGTGGTATATTAGGCGACAGTAATTAGCTTGTGCTAGTTGTTATTCGCTCCCACCGCAATGAAAACCACTATTTAGCTACCAGGCAGTGTATGAGAAAAATGTAGCATCTGGCTCTCGACTTACAAGTAACTTTCTAAGTACTGGCACGGTTCCGTGGTGAACTGCGGACATAGTAGACAGAATGAAGGGCACAGCGAACAGGCTCCAATTTCTGTTGTCATCACTGATATATACGAAAATCTATACAAGTCAAAGAAATGGGACAGAACCAAACCACAAGAAAGTTTGACGGCATCTTTCACGATGTGATCTCTAATCTCTTTCTTGAGGTTTTAATGCTTTCAAATAGCCATGTTCTACTGCATCGTCCATTTTTCCGCTCTTTTTTCCAATCACCTAGTGGTGCTAGGATTTATACGCTAAAAGGTATGGGTCCTCTCAATTAAGAAAATTCGAAATTGCACAGCGTAGCTGAGTTGCCGCAGCGTCTTAGTTATCATGGGTTCTCATTCGCTATCTGCAGCGACGAAAATACAGAACAGCTTGAGTTTAAATTTTTGGCTGGTCAGAGTTTAGCAAGTACATGTCGAAATCCTTCGTGTCCTCGCGGGTTGGTGATTATCTTGCAAAATGTCTGTTTTATACTGTTTTTCCGGATATTCTGTCCGTTTAGTTGTATGTTCAGCCAAGTGCCCGTGTGTTACGTCGCAGGCTGTGGATCGAAAGAACGCTTCTCTAACTGAGTTCATTGCTCGCTGCTTCGTTCCACGGACTGTGCACTGTATGTACAGTTTTATTCTCAAATCGTGTCTGATTTTTCTATCCTGGGCTGCTACGTGTCCTAGCTTTTGGTTCACACCAAATCGTGGTTGTCCGGCAACTGGATCTAGGCGCTCTCTTCAATCATTGTTTTGCTTTGCGTGTCCGTTGTAATCGTGCGTGAACTTTTTCATGGACTGCTGTCCGTGTTCACACCTTACATGTTAACGCCAGTCGAACTGCGTAGTCTGTATGTGTAAACCACTTACTACCCAATCTTTTTTGCTGTACAGAAAGGACAGCAGTAGATGCTTTCGGTGTTTCACGCGTTCTGTGGTTTGCCAGTTTTAGGGGCGACTAATTCCCTTTCACAAGAGCTTGGTAAACAATCGGTAGTTTTTATTTGGGCAACGTTTCGCTTTTGACACAAAAGCTTCATCAGGCCAAGTGAACAGGTCACAAAATTGGCCAGGTTATAAGACAGACGGGGAACCAATCAGTAAGTTCTCTTCAGACTAAATCAGTGTTGAGTGTCAATTAACGGCTCTTGTCGGCTAGTGTGGGTGCCAAAATCTTGAATCGGTGTGTTGGAGGGTTCCAAATTAGTTCCGATCGCTTTTCGTTCCTTAATCTTCCTTCCACTTCAGTGTTTCACTTGATGATTCGCCTCGGGTGCCGCTGTTAGATTTTCCTTAGTCTTTGTGGGGTTGTGAGTGTTCCGACAATTTAGTTTGAGGGGGGTTGAGGTCAAGTGGAATCCAAATGATGACTACTCTTCCTACGGATGACCGCACACCAACACGTGTCAGCTCGAGTGACCCAAGACCGTTCTCCACACGCTAGCCATTTCTACGCCTTCCATTCTGTTGACGCTGGGATGCTTGGCGATTTCTACCGCCTCGGCGATCAGTCTGTGTGACGTGGACCGTAGTCCTCGCCTCAAAACCTCAACATTTTCTAAATCTATTTTGTGTCCTGTGTCTAGTGCGTGTTCCGCAATCGCCGAGTCTTTCAGTAACGCTTGATATTCATCTGCGTTCCACTATTCAATGATACTATGTTTCTCGGAGGCATCAAATGTTAATAAACGTCCGCACTGCTTCATTTTATCATAATTTGATGGTGAGACTTCGTGTGTGGATGCCACTAAGCGACATTCTCATTCCGCCCGTATCTTCTGTTTGGTCATCCGTCCAATTACTCGGTTGCAGTTTTTTGTGGGGTTCATTTATGGCATTCCTTGACCTCCGAAAGACGTCCGTAACTTACTCGCAATTGGTTTTATCGGCGTTTACCCGATGTTCCAACGTCTTTTGCATTAGTTTGTGTGGTTGACCAGGAACTGTTTACGGGCTTCACTATGCGCGCACTGAATGCATGTTTTCTGTGTGTGCTTGTTGGGGGAGGCACACTTTGACATTGCGAAGTGCGTTAACTGAACAAGCTTAACTGTTGCAGTTCTGTTAGGACACTTTTTCATGCACACCATTTAGTTTGTTCCGTGGCGAAGAGTAGACTCCGGGTGGTATAGCGCATAACCTACGCTCAATAAGGCTTCAACAAGCGACTCAATTCTGTTAGGTTTTAAGGTTTTATCGCAACGAATCCCCAGCTTCGTAACTTATGGATGTCTGGTCGGGGTAACAATGTCACAGTCAATAATTTTTTAACGGGGTAGACTTTATGTCTCGTTTTGTTGATGTGGTTCACTCCCTGTGTGTTCCCATGGGAATGCCACATAGGAAGGGACACCTACTAAGAGACACTATTGCAACAGATACATGAATGGTTGATTCAAAATCCAACGCATTTTTGACCTCAGGTCCATTGTGTTTTATTTATGGGCAGGGAAGCGGATGGGTAAAAATCCGCGTTACCACACTCGTCTCATTCGTACCGACTCATCTTTTTCGTTAGAGTAATTGAACCGACTTCACCGCACCGTTAATGCAGTGCCTCATCCCAATCGCTTTTCAAGTGATGGCAGTTAAGATCCCAATTCGGCGACGTTTGGAGAATCGCCTAAAATGGAACTATATTGTAGAGTGCTAGTTTTAAGTTTCTTTTTTATCGGCGGGTGACAGTTATCGTGTTGTGTCCAAATCTCTTCAATTCCGATACACAGTAGTTGTTAGAGGTTGTTTGTCATCCTTATGTGTGAGCATAGGTTGTCAAATGACCTACCGAAACCTCCGTACAAGGCCAAACTCTTCTCCTAGAGGAAAACAAAATTGTGTGCGAACGCTGTCATCTATTCAGACCTGATCGCCTGTGAATTGTGGTGCGACTGTGTATCAAGAATAACTGGATAGTCAAATTTATTAAAACGGTGAAGGAGCATGTTTAAAGCCCAATATAAGTTCTAGGGTAACCTTTACGTTAAAAATAGGCAACCCCAGAGTGATATGTCAATAATAATCGGTGCCAATGAAACTATGTGAATAAGAAAACCACAGATCCAAATCACAACGCAACCGAGCTCTAGTAAATGGCGGGGAATCATTTGGCTCTCATGCGGATCGAAACCGAATCAGATTGTGCCCATTGTTGGTCAGCTCGTGAAATGCCAAGACTGAATGCGATGTCGGTTTATGTCCTGTGGAACGTAGCCGTATTAAACTAATGTAACTAGTCGACGTGATTTGCACAAAATTACATGCTTACATTTCCATAAAGTGAAGCAGCAAGTTGTGAACATATTGGATGTTTCAGAAATTAGGGGGGAACAACAGCCTAATTCTGGACTGCCAACGTGATAAAAATTTTGTCGTCCGAATGTTAACAGCCAGCTGGTAGGATACTTCAGTTTTGTGACCGTGAATCCACAGTGTATTGCCAATACTTTGTTTAGTGTGGTGGATTACTCCGGGGTAGAGCAATCTTTGTTGGGAGCTCGATAATTTTTCGTACCTTGAGGTATGTGAGGCAATCTGTTGTTTTTCTTTCTTGGCTAGTTACGAAAAAAATCGAAGGTTACTTGGAAAGGGGTACAACGGATGTAAGTTTGGACGTCGAATTCCATTTGTTTCATCCGTGTAACCCGTAACATACCTGAAAACCTGGTTCACAACGGGACGTCGACACAGCTTAATGTGATGTACGTGGAAGTTCCCGTACTATTTTAAAGTGCACATCGCTGGCCGAAATTTCCGGTTTTAAGAAAAAAATCTCTAAATCTAAGTCTCGGGAAAATCATATGCTGCATGAAAATTTAATCAAAGTACGACGGGAACTGTACGGTAGCTTAGACCGCTATACCGCTCGTGTACTATTTACTGTTCTAAAGTTTTTTTTGTAGCAGCTCCAGCGTTTGCTCTCGCTTCATTTAATTACAGGGGCGTCTCTAATCCCCCAGCTTCTTTCTCATCGACAAATGCCTGACGTTGCACAAGGACTCAGCAAAACTTTTGCTCAAAAGCTGTCACGTAAACAAGTCAATTAGCATAAAAATACAACCGATTGAGCAGCAGACGCAACGCACTGTAGGCAGATTACCGCGAACCATACGAGAACGGCTTTGATCCGCCGAATAGCGCATTCAGAGTGAAACTATCGGGGACTTTGCATACAGACCATCGGTCGAGTTAAAAATCTGAGGCAGTGTAGCAAAACCGGCAACCAAACATTCTCTTGGGTTATACGTTCATATCAGACCAAGCCTAAGTATTTGGTATCATACTCGTTCGTTAGGTCATCTTCCCTGAGCAATTGACTGTTATGATATTGGGTGTATTCTATGTCGGATGGTGGCGCTGTGACTAATAAAGAAGCCTGTTGCAATCCTTTTAAGGTTTTCAATCGTTTGAGATGTTTAGACCTCGTGGACGTCCAACAAATGCAGTCCTGAGGTGACCGTAACGGGAGTTCACTGTAGGTACACTCGTAAGGTTCAACCATGTAGTTTCGCAGTATATCCTCTGTTAACCTGTTAACCTCAGTGATAAACTGCAAACGAACTGCAGCGATTTCGTACTTCCCACTCACGTCCTAACCACATCTGCTCATTAAGTGAGCAGTAAGACAAAACGAAAATAACAGGAATAAATAAAACAACAAAGCGAATGAAACGAAAACGGGCAAAACTTATAAGTCAGGTGAACGAGGTGAACGATTCGAAAACCAATATTCAGGCAAGTGGAATATTCAAATCTGAAACTTCCCTTCCCGATTGGGCGTTGAACCCGGCCCCTTATGCAGATTTCGGTCAGCTGAGGACCACCATTTCATTAAATTTACTGAAAACCGAAAAATACGCGTTCCTCTCCTCATCGGTATCAAATCCTTCGTTCATATGATTGAGCAGTCAGCATATAAAATGATTTGTTCTCTCTTCTGACTTAGGAAATCTCCCATTGAACGTACGACATTGCATTTTGGAGGCGTGGTAAACAATTCGTCTTTGACTGAATCCTTGCTTTTCTCCTCACTTTGTCTCACCCATAATTATCGTCCATCCTTAAAATACCAATCGCATCGCTATTACATTGTCTGGGACACCAGATGCAATCGTTTCGGTGCATAGGTTTTTTCTGGACTGTTGGGCCATAGTTTTCAAATTAATCAATTCAACTCACTAGAAGCTGGCTGAAGAGAGAATGCTAGTTCAACTGCGTTTCGGGTTTTTGCCACTTGAGCATTATCAGTGTGTCAATTATTGAAAAATGACTTTTCAAAGGTGTTACTAGCACGATTTGATTTCTGTCTATCCATTTTGGTTGCGTGCGAGATCCGTCTGTCTTAACTTGATCGACTTATCATTACGCAAGATACCACTCGAGTTATGGTAGAGGTTCCGTCGATTTGTTTTCTAAATTCAGTCGCACTTTCTCAGTGACAACACTTGATTCCGCTCCAAAGTAGTTGGTGTGAAACCTTGCTTTTGAGGAAAATTTGTCCGTTATCGCTGACCGTTGGCGTCATCATTAAGGTAGTTAGCTGTACCCTATCAGGACCGTTGAGAGGGTGGAAGTGTGCCGCGGACATTTTGTGTTCTCAAAATGCTCTCCCGGATCCGGTTGGATAGCCGCTGTTCGCTGCGTTTGGAATGTGTGTCAGATCCCTCGGTTTCGAAAGATTCGATCCCAGGTTGGGACCAAGAGAAAAGACAAGTAAACTTGGAATTTGTTGTAGTAATAAACCGAGTATCAAACAGTTTCAACCATAATTTCCCTGCCGCATAAGGCAACCTCGAATGATTACTGCATAACTGATAAGGCGTAATAAGAAGGATTAGTGGATCGCGCTGAACTGCTTCTTAAACCCTGGCCCTAATTTCCAGAGGAAGTTTCCTTGATTTTTTCTACCATGCAGACATCCTTTTAAATACAAGGGTTTGTTATTAAATAATGTTTATGATCAACTCTCCACTTCTAAATCCGCGCAGTCACTCTAAAGGAGAAGCAGTATGCTCAAAAACTTTCTTACTTCGCGTCGGCTTTTTGTGGTAAAACTTTACGCATAGCACGCAGGATACACTTGTGGCTTGATACATATTTACTTCTGTGAATACCTATTTCTATTTTTTTCAATCTTTGCGGGCGTAGCTTGAAATTCCTCTTCATTTTACAGTCTAACTGAACCTTTCAAAAATGCTGGTATGGCCACGAATTTCGCTTTCGTTTATTGCATACCTAAACGAATTTTCTGTTTGCCTGCTTTACTTTGAACTTCAATTTTCCACGTGGTTTCTCTGGGCTTCAGTTCTAAAATATTCATCCCTTTCTGGAACTTCTCAGTTGGTTTTCTCCTTAGACACGACTAAATAATGAAACCCGAAAGTCTTTGTAATCTCTTGGACGTTTGTCGGATTAGATATACGAACTTTGACGGACAAATACATATATTTCTGAAAAAGATTCCAATGAGATCCCCAATATCAGGATTATCGTTGAGGTGGTGATTCAAAACTCAGGGTGCTTGGTAGTACCGACCATGAATTCAGAGCTATGGATCCGCTGTGTAAATGACACTTGTCAGTATAAGATGAAATTAAGTACACAACTCATATAAGAGTTTACTTCTGTTCTCGTTTGTCTATTCTCGGGTATTTCTCCTCATTGACGTTCATGCGGATGCAGCCTCACTCTTGTGAGGTGATATGTGGTTGATGGGGCTGTATCTGAATACCTTTTACTCTCACCATTTTTATCCACGGAGATCCGGTTCTACTACTCATCTGCAACTGGAATATATTCATGGTAGTTGCATCTCGGATAATTATTGCCACCGTGAACGCCACTGAACGAAACCAACTGTTGCCCTGTAGACAGGTGGGATATTTTCCGCTGGTCAGGACTCTGTAAACAGCATAGTGTTGTTTTCACTGTCCGTTACGTTGTTTCAAATGCCTTCGCTTAGTTCTACTCTTCGTTAACGAGTAATCTTAGCTTTCGATCGTCGGCTGAGGTTTTCTTTTATCCGATCAGTAAGTCGAACTGGCTGGCGGCAGTTTACTAGAAGGACTAACCACCCAAATTGTAATGTTTGCGGAGTCAATTTCCCTTATGTTTCCAGTCTAGTAGAAGTCTTTCTGAGTCAAAAGTGGATGAAGCAACGATTTAATTAGTTGGTTATTCCGGGTGAAGCACATGGTCCCTTGTTTGGCTCAACGCGCTAATGTTGGCATACCGGTTGTTCGTGGCCAAAGCATTCAGTTAAGTTCATAGTGTGTTGAAGTCTATTCATGCACACACACCAAAGTGTCACCCAATTTCCGTAAACCGTTGCTCTGATCCGCTGCCAGCAGACTAGTGTCGCACGTATTCTTTGCATCCGTACATGCTTTTTCTGCTTTCATTTTGTCCCCTTTCTCGCTTATCGGCGGCCATCAGTTAAAGGCAACAGTTTGTTTCAAACTTGGGATCTCCAGTGGCTGAAAACCCAACAAAAATGTGTGTGCACGTATCTTGTCGATTATTTTCGTCATATTGTGCACTTCTTTGAAGAGATAGTGATGGTGACAACCATATATGCATTATATATATATATATATATATATATATAAATGTAACATACGATTCAGCAAAAAGTGATTGGATCACTTGACGGCTGTGCATAGTTAGCGACCTTTAGACGCTTTGAGTGGATTCGAAAATCGTGTTTTACGCAAGTCCGTGTTACCGATGTAGAATTGAAGCACTAAGATATTTGGAAAGGTGCAGTGGACTGTTGATAGCTATCAGCCTGCTCAACACCATGACACAGCAGTAAACACCGGCACCAGTCACTTGTGTCGTGAAGGCACTGATGTAATCCGTCAGGTCCCTTATGTTTCTCGGCAATACTGCACCTCCCTACTATAGCTCGGCATTGATACTCCCGTAGACCGCCCATTTATCAAGGTGGAAACGGACAACCTGGCGGTATGCTTAACTAAACTCGGTTGATTCTTTTTCCAATATTATGCTCCCTGTGTTCATCTACAGGTTGCTCAAATCAAATCAAATCTTTTAGCTGCAAAGTCCTTTTGATGTTTATCTGTCACGCCAACAGAAGGAAACACAAGTGCTGGGATGCTGTCGGGTTACCAAGCCTAGACAGGAGCAGCCGAAATGCTGGGGTTGGGTTCGAACCAGGACTTTTCGGTCCGTAATTTGGTGCCCCAATAACTGAGCTGTCTCGAGCCTAAGTTGCTATTACCTCACTGACCCTCCTCTCCAAAAAGTGTTGAGGCAATTTGCTCTGCCGTGTATGAATGCGCGGTCTCGTATTCATGTGACCGTATGCGAGGATTCAACCCCTACTCGCTTAATGAACCTAGTTTATCACGTCTGAACGGCCGAATATGTTCACTCTTGAGTAATATGTGTAAGTGTTTACCTTCGGTCAGCTCGAATAAGAGCGATACTCGATTCTAGTGCTTTCCCTTTTGGGTATGGACTGAGCGTAATAGCTGCCCCGGAATAGCAGAAAGACCGCCTAAACGTAAATGACGTGGATGCCAATTCTACAGTGGGTGAGTGAATCATCGAAGCAACGCATGAAGTAAATCCTATGGATAAGTCAAATATAACCGTTTGCGTCCATGTTGGTGCGACTTCCGCATTTCGTGTTCCACGAAAGACACGCGTTCACTCTGTTCGTGATGTTTCCGTCTCCCTCGGAGTAGTACTGGTTACGCAATGAATTCCGCAGTTGTTTTAAGCTAATGGCGATGATAAAAGCATGAGTAATCCTCAATAATTTCGCCGTACGTCCGAATTATGTTCCGTATGCGACTACTAGAAGTACGCTACGGCTTGGTATGTTTTACTACAATTGCAATTGGCCTTAGTTTAGACACACCGTTTTGCTGTTTGTTTTCGTCTTGAGCCCTATTTGATAAATTACTTATACTATTCTTCTACTGGTAAATCGACTACTGCATTGCTGTCAGGCAATCATCAATTAATTATCATAATAATTGACTTTCTATGCAACGGGTGGACACACACAACATGCTTTTACCAACACGTTTTTTACAGATGGTATAATTTCCCAACTGTATGTAGGTCCAAACACTGCCTTTGTTATGCGTGTCCGCATCCAATGGACTGCTTTTGCTGTTCATTTGTTCCTTTGTTTGCTTGGTTCTAGTTCTCCTCCTCCTTGTTTAACGCACTTCACAACTGCTCGTTAACACCGCTTTGCTGACAGTCCACATATTATCGATGTACATCGACGGAACGGATGATTTCCATCCGGTAGATGCATCTGGTTCACTTGGGGAGTGTATTTCGTCAACGTGCACACGTTTCCAGTTCTCATTGTGTTTCTTCGTATATCGCTTCCATGCTAGAATTAACACGTGTCGATGATGCTGGTAGTAGTCACGTGGGGCATAGTGTCTTCTCTTCGGGTGCTTTTTGTTTCGGCTATCAACATTTCTCTCAGCGAGTGAGCCTTGCGTAGATTGTTGATCGCTTCTCACGCTTATCTAAACAAATGTGACTTCCTCCGTATAATAGTAGTTTTTTTTACTGATTACGCTCCAACTTTTCTACGAGTTGCTTTTAATCTATCGATCTGATCGTTGTTCTGGTTCCACAGTCGTCATGGTACACGTTGCGCAGGCGAAGTTGCGGCTGTGGCAAACAACAGTATATGTGGACTGGGAATCGCTTATCGTGCTCGTATTGGTGGGGTACGTATGCTTGATGGAGACGTGTCGGACGCGATGGAATCGCGCTCCTTGGGCTATCAGCTACAACATATTGACGTCTACTCAGCCTCATGGGGACCGGAGGATGATGGGAAGACGGTTGACGGTCCCGGGAGGCTAGCTCAGATGGCCTTTCGTAATGGCATTGTAATGGTACGTTTTTTGGTTTTACTGAACGTGGTAATGTTCCATTATGGGAAAACCCTCATTTCGGCGTATTTATTGCTGAATGTTGAGTATTGGTGATGATTTTTTGTACCATATAGTACGAAATGCTGAAAAGGGATTTTAACATTTTTGTGGAAAGCATTGGTGTGAATAGCCTCCTGTGGTATTTATCGACGGATGGTTGAATGTCTTATTCGGACGAATTATAGGCCAGGCGAATTATAAGTCGTAGGAAATGATCTCACTCCCGCTAGCACGGACAGAGCACCTTCATTGTGCAAGGTTTCTAGGTTATCCTTACATACTGTAGCATCCACAGTCTATTAGTGTCCTGCGGAAACGGGGCTAGTCAGTAAACATCCTCTCTTGTGCTTGATTTCTAATAATAAAGTATGGTGCAACATAGAAAGTTTTCAGTTCCTCCTTGAAGTCCTTCCGGCCCACTAGCCGAAATAGGATATGCATGTCGCTAGAAGTTGATATTAGTCTGGAGCCGAAGTCTACAGTATTTGTACTTTCGATTTCAACAAAATATATGTTTCTTCTGCTGAAAATCCGGTTTAGTAACCAAGTTATTCTGCATTCAGACAGTCCTTTGTAATGTAGACTGACCACAGATACTCAATTCAGATCACATCTGTGATAACGCATCGCCAAAATGTGTTTGTTGTTACTGCTCACCTCTCAGAAGAGTTCATTTCTCAGTGGTGACCATTTTCAATCACTTCAATAAATCATTTACTATAAAACTCACAGTGTGATATGGGATTTGAAATGGACTTCCTAATATGATTAAGTCAATTGGTTTTGTTCACTTCGTATCTGGTATTTTGGTCGTTCTTATTTGCCATGATATTTGCACCAATCAAGGGGTGTGCATCTGACTATAGAAGCACGAAGAACACTCAGTCGATTCCAAAGCTGCGTTCATCTTGCCCGCTGCGAACTAGTTTAGTACGCTAAGTTGGTTGACGTTACTTGCTTAGCAGGGCAATTTTTGGAGATCCAACTGAATTTGTTCTTGATCAGGTAGCTGTTGATCTGTTCGCCAAGCATGGCAAGTAATTTGCAAACATTTCGTCACCAAACGAGGAGACATCACTAGTGTGAAGTTGGGCGCCCACCCACACTGGTGACACCTGATCAACAACCAATAAACACACCTGAGGTCCCAGCCGAAGTTGATGCGGTGTGGTGCACTGAAATAAACTGTTCAACGCTTTCATTCATTGGATTACAGGGTGCTGTAGTAGTTAGTTCCCTTGTTATCAGTATCGTCTTATTATTTGTAATGTATGCGCTAGACCAAGTTTGACATGTTTGGGAATCTTTCGAGAACCGAATTTGACTGGGCACATAGGCGTTTCATAGGTCCTTTCATCTGGTCACTTTGAGAAATTCCTAGCGCTTGGAGTCTGGTTAACATGTTTGGGACGCATTCTTAGAAGACCCCGAATTTGACTGGGCACATAGGCGTTTCATAGGTCCTTTCATCTGGTCACTTTGAGAAATTCCTAGCGCTTGGAGTCTGGTTAACATGTTTGGGACGCATTCTTAGAAGACCTGTAAGGCTGTTCCCAATGTGTTTTTTTTCAACTAGGAAGCTCATTATATTGAACAGAACGTTCCTCCCTTCTCTTGACTAAGGCCTCTTAATGGTATCAGGAACTGTCGCTGTTGTTGTTGAAGATCACACTTTTCGTACTTTCAAACAGTTTTCCACTTCGTTGAAGATAGTGTCATTGTTTTCCTTACTGCCATAAAAGCTTTCGTGTGAACGCTCATCGGTACCTGTCAGAATTTCCTTCATTGCTGTCATTCTTGACAGTATCAACAATGTTACAGATTGATTTTTCAGCTGCCAGTTCACAATATTTTTGTCATACGAAAGCTTTGAGTCGAAAAAATCAAGAAAAGTGTGGACTCATTGCAGACCTGATCCCTCCTAAATCTACATCGGAAAGGCAACGATAATGCCATGAAAGTTAGCTGCTAACAGGAATGTTCACACAAACCCATCATCTAAGGTGCGGTGCTCCAGCAGCACTGAGATTTCTCGGTATAGCATTCATATCCTTCTTAAGAGAGTTTCAGATTAGTGAATCGCATAGTTGACCCGGGCTCAGTTTGACTGTGGTAACCGACTCACGGCAACCAAATTTTGACTACGAACTAAAGTGCCTCAGGGATATGCAGTGACAGTTTAGTTTGATAGTTTTAAAAGTCATCTGGCTTGCGGATTGCTATTGCAGTTGTACCCGCCCATACTGTGTTCCCTATGTATAAGATGAATTTGATAATACACCACTATCTGTTGTTATCTCTCATGCTGACTCATTCTTTCTGCAGGGGCGTGGTGGTCTAGGATCCATATTCGTATGGGCAAGTGGGAACGGTGGCAAGAATGGTGACAACTGCAATTGTGATGGTTATACAAACAGTATATATACACTCGGCGTGAGTTCAGTATCAGAACGCGGGTCCGTTCCGTGGTATGCTGAGATGTGTTCATCGACACTTGCTGTGACTTACAGCAGTGGGGGTCAGGAAGAACGTGGAGTGGTTAGTTTATTCTTATATTGGTTGATCTAGCCCCTGAAGTACCCTAGCAAGTGTTAAGTGCTCGGTTTACGTGTGTGTTGCCTTTCAATTCTTTTGGCAGTGCATAGTGGTAATTTAATCTGACCACAATGGAAAATTCTCTGTAGGCTCATGAAAATTGTAGGTATGTTTTATGTTATTCCTTTACACGACAAGAGATAAACTGACGCCCCACTTATTCTCACTAACAGATCACAACGGATCTAAATCACACTTGTACAAGAAACCACTCAGGTACTTCTGCCAGCGCTCCGCTTGCTGCTGGAATATGTGCTCTTACTCTGTCTGCAAACAAGCGTCTCACTTGGAGGGACCTACAGTACTTGGTAGTTTACACTGCACGCCCTGAAGGTCTTAATGCTTCTGATTGGAGAGTCAATGGAGTGGGACGAAGTGTTAGCCACGCTTTTGGGTAAGTCCTTGACCGCCGCTTGTAGAATCTTATCCATCCTGATCATTGTCAAAAAGAGCGTCATCTCACCTTTTTAAGCATTTCAGCTGGTCAATAAAGTTACATCTCTCAAAGCTTTTCAGAGTCACGGTTTGTAGGCTATTGATGGTGGTTCTCGAGCAGCTCTCGAGGAGTTTTCAACAACCGTATGAGTAGCGCATTACAAAAAAATATATGTATCGCGATATCTCGAATATCGTAGCGACTGAACATGAGGCGGCTATTGATGGTGGTTCTCGAGCAGCTCTCGAGGAGTTTTCAACAACCGTATGAGTAGCGCATTACAAAAAAATATATGTATCGCGATATCTCGAATATCGTAGCGACTGAAACATGAGGCGGTCTGGTGCAGCACTTTCAGTTGCCGGGGAACATCATAAACGAGAGATTCAGCTGGGTTCCAGGTGATTCTCTCGAAAAACCAAATTAGTTTGCAAATGAATGTATATTCGCTAGTCGTAACTAACTTTACAGTGATAGAAAGGGCCGATGGTTAGACAAATCCTGTCACAAAAGTTGACTGGATGAAACAGTTTCTTTTTGAAAAAGTTTGTTGCCTTTCGGGTTTGTAGTGTCAACAGAATGTGAGTACGTACTGTTATTGCGATTAGAGAACGGGTTAGACTAGAGAAAAAGTGCAAATGGTGATTCTCCATAGGCTACCCGGATGGAGTGTATTTTTGGTTACCTCTGAATGAAGGTTCTGACCCGTCAGACAATTAGCTCGGAGCCCGGAGTCTGCAATCCACTAGGGGCTGGTGACCACGATTTTGGTTTTTACATGTTTTGCTTGGAAGGAAGTCATCGAGAAAGCTCAGCGAATTCTATGTTGACATATTCTGGTGCGCACCACAATAGTTCAATCCAGATTCACATCCAGCCACAAGGCAGAAAATGCTGTATGTGTTACTCGCGTCGTTTGTCAAGATAAAGCCAGTGACGGCACATTCAGTTGTCCTGTCCTTGAGCGAAAGTGGTTGATCTCCTGATTACCCTGATGATGATGACGATATTTTATAAACTTCATGTTTTCAGATTACATGCCACTGATCCTTTTCATTGAGAACTGTATATGGCCCTTGGTGATCATTAGTCATCACTATAGATAAACTACAGACACAACAAACTCATCATAAGGTTGTTTGGAACTCAACAACTGTTTAAGTAGTGTCTTTCGTCTATACATCTATATATTGCGATATCTCGAATATCGTACCAACTGAAGCATGAGGAGGCCTGGTGCTATAAATTCAGTTGAAGATAAAACATAAAAAAACAAGTGATTCGGCTGTGATTCTGGTGAGCCCCCCGTGAAAATCAAATTGGTATCCAAATGAATGTATCTACCGTATAAGTAAACTTTTCAGAAACAGGGCCGTATCTTCTTAGGTAGGCTGGATCCAGTTATTGAACTTAGACTTTACTGAACTTCAGAAATATTTTGGTATCACGACTTCAACTAATATGTTATTCGGTCCACTTATCTCATATGCGACCCGCTTGTCCACCGCGGTTCGCTTTACGTTCTGTTGGTTTTGGCAAACCAATTACATCGTTTAAAGGTCAGGGTATGCGGATTTGCTAATTCAGATGCATTCAGCGTGCGTTAGTGTAGTCCTACTACCACTGCTTCGCGTGTCAGTTCAAGTCCTGGCACCGTCAAGGATGATCTTTAGTTCAGTACTTCCACTATTTAACGTGAACTCATCAGAATAAGTGCAACACCACAGGAGGGGGACTGTTCGGACCAGAGTGACGTAAGTGCATGCTACTGATTTGCACGTGACAGTTTTGTGCCACTCTTGCTTGACGTTCATATTAAGTAACTGCTTTGATTTGAATGCATTTGCCATTCGGTTCAGTGCTCTGCTTTCGCTAAGCATATTCCATATGGAGCATACACAGAGGAAGTCACCAATAAGTTTGGGACCACTACACTTAATCTTTCCGATCGACTCAGTATTCTTTGTTCACTGATTTTTCTCCGTTTAGCTCACTTTTTGCTCTTGCTTTCACTTTAATGGTGGCTTACTGCGTGACACCGATTGATACATCCATCTGACTGTATCCGGACATATCCACTCGATAATCGTATCTCTTATGCCAGCCGCTAGCCATAATTTGTTTATGTGCCTTAGGAAATATCGCCCATTGCTCGGCTTATAATGTTAGGACCTTGAACTCAATGGTGTTCGAGCTTTGGATTCAAACTCGGGGTCATTCGCTTAACATTTAGCACCATTGGACACACCTTTTAACATACCCCAAATTTACTCTACTCACCTGAAAAATTTAGGTAAAATCAAGTCCCTCATTTGATCTTTTTCTGTTAAAATGTAGATGTGACAATCCGCATATTCACTATTGATGAATTCTGATAAGAGTAACAGTGAGTTCAATGCTTCCTTATTTTGGTGTAGACTGGTCAGTGTAATTACATCAGGAGACAAGGAAGACTGTTCTGAGGTTAGTGCATATTGAAATATAGGCGTGACATTCAGGAGGAATTAGGGTGGCTTTACTAGCGCTTCGCCCGCTGTACAACGGAAATCCATCCTTTGTCCCGTAATGGTTTGAGTAGACAGTGCAGTCGCCCCCCTATAGGGTGCACCTTACGTTCAGCTCGTAGTAATATCTCCCGAGGAGCAGTCTGTCCAAAGTGAGACAGGACAGTGGTGCTGCCATCCGCAGGTTTGAACTCTTAATGACGTTAATCAAACTACAATAGAATGAAGTTGCAGCAAAGTACCTCCATAATGCCCTAGGCTTTGTCCGTTGCTTTTTATTACCCCATTCAGTTATGGATTAATGGATGCTGGTGCGATGGTTGATCTGGCAATTAATTGGACCAATGTCCCGCCACAGCGTGTTTGTGAGGCCCAGGCTCCAATTACCGGTGGGCCCGTGTCCGTACAACGCATGAGCAAAGAAGTTCTGGCTCTCACAACGGATGGCTGCGCATCGACTGCCGCTTTTGCTGGCGACCCCACACAATGCGTAGTGTACCTGGAACATGTACAGGCCAAGGTACGTTGCGGCTTCATGCTTTTCTGGTTTCGATTTTGTCGTAGCTTTTATTTGGCGTACTTCCCTTTACATTAGCGAAACGCTCCTAATATACTTATTCCTCAAGTTTTGATAAAATTTCTGACTCTCCTCCTCTTAAAATAATACTCCAAGTTTGTGTCATGAGTCCAATTAATGCATATTTAATTTTTCCGAAATTTTCTTAACTCCTGTTTTTGATGCAGTGAAATCCCATCTCCAATCAGTTGGAAAAAAATTGGAACCGATTGTGAAGTCATCGTTTCAGAAGGGGTTGACAAACAATTGTTAGTTTTTATTTGGGCACAAAAGCTTCATCAGATCAAGTAAGCAGGTCATTAAGCTAGTCAGATTTCAAAACATTCGGAGAGCGATTCAGTAAGATGTCTTCATATTAGTACACTAGATCAGTGTTGGGTGTTAATTAACGGCTCTTGTCGGTAAGTGTAGTTGCCAAAATATTGGTCTGGATAGGATAGACGGCCAGAATCGGAGAGCATACGGGGAAAATAAACAGGTCCCCGGGAAACACAGGTGAATATCGCGCGTTACTGAAAGACTCCGCAATTGCGGAACCTGCACCGGACATGGGACGCAAAATAGATTTAGGAAATGTTGAGGTTTCGAGTCGAGCACTACGGTCTACGTCACAGAGACTGATAGCCAAGGTGGTAGAAATCGCCAAGCATCCCAGTGTTAACAGAATGAAGGCGTGGAACTGGCAAGCGTGTGGAGAGCGGTTTTGGATCAGTCAAGCTGACGTGCATGGTGTGCGATTATCAATATTCATCATCTAAATTCCACTTAACCTTACCCACCTCCCCTCCCCCCAACTAAATTTTCGCATCACTCACAAGCCCACGAATACCAACGAAATCTACCAGTGGGACTCGCGGAGAACCATCAGTTGAAGCACCTTGAAGTGGAAAATTAATTAACCAAACCCGATCGGAACTACGCAACATTTTGGTAACCACACCACCCGACAAGAGCCGTTAATTAACACAGAACCGATCTGGTGCACTAATATAAAGACGTCTTACTGATTGTTTCTCCACCTGCCTTAAAACCTAACCAACTTGATGAACTGCTCACTTGGCCTGATGAAGCTTTTGTGTCAAAAGTGAAACGTTGCCGAATTAAGAAATATCAATACCTTGTGAGACGAGAAAATCCATCTTGTTTGTAGGTGAGGGGTGGCCGAGTCGGGCGATATACCGTATTTTTTTAATCGCCGAGGATATTACTACATCGATCGATGTGTTTGTGTATCATCGTTTTGTCCTGACCCACAGGTAACAGTCAGCAGCGCACAGCGGGGGGAGATTGAACTCCGTCTTACTTCACCCTCAGGTACCGAGTCTATCCTGTTGAGCAAACGGCCCAAGGACATGGATGTCGCTGGCTTCCACGCTTGGCCTTTTATGTCGGTGCATTTCTGGGGTGAAATGGCAAACGGAACGTGGAAATTGACCGTGTATTCCGGTAAAGCTTCTGGTACGTTGACACATGCCTTTGGTGCTGAATACTTTTTAAATCGTGTCTTACCCATGGGAATTTTTTTCTTCAGAACACTACAGCTTTGGATTTGATGTTCATAATTGCTAATAGGGACCCTTCATCAAATCACTCTACATTTACTAAGAGTACAACTTGACATATTCTACTCTAGCTTCACGTTCAATCAGCACGTCGCCTACTGAAGTATTGCCTTCCGGCCTTTTTATTTTGATTACTTGTGAGTAGTGATGGCCTTGTACAGTTTATCTTTATATTGCTCTCGTTGGAACAACCCTCTTTCCGTCCCTGTGCGACCATTCGGGCTAGTTTACGCCAACGTCCTCTGTTATGCGAGATGAGTGAAGCGTATATTGAGATGACGGTTCATATTATGAATTCCATTCCACATGGGCTTGGTGTTCTCTGCTGAATAGCCTTTGGGACTCATTGTATGAAGAACAGGGTGATGACATCGAGATTGTTCTGTTGCGCATGTGGATTCTCTCCGCATTCAGTATGGTGAAACAAAATGAATAGCAATAATTTATTCTTGGTGTTCTATGTTGGCCCACTTTGTCCCATCGTGATCTCACCTACAATGAGCACCTGTTCCTTATTATTGCCGGAGCACGGTATTCATAAGGTTGCTGACGGTCTTTATGCATTGAACACTGTTACATATGGTTATAAACTAGGCAAACAGCTAAGTTTCACTTGAGTTGATTCTCTCGTTAAGCACCAAGTGTAAGCTGTTTTACCGTGGTTATAGCTGCCACGGTTTCATTCGCCAGTGGTCCGGGAAAATAGAAGTGGATAGCTACGCATTGGTGACAGCGGCTGTTGTGGTTGACGCGTGAAGTGGCAGTGCACTTTTCCACCGCTAATGCCAATGAGTGTGTTGGTCCTTTGTAATTCGCTTCTTGAGGTGGCCAAATAGCTAGTGTCCATTCATAAATTTGGCACGATTCTGTAGCTGGGTCTTATCGGCTGTGTGTGAGCAGATGACTTCGTTGGTTTCCGTGCTTCCGACCCAACGGCTTTCAATTGCTCTGACTGGATTTACTACTCCTTCGAAGACCGAAGTGCTTCAGTGGATCCGTTAATCTTATGAATGGCATACTTCCCTATACTTTACAACACAATGGTCAGTTTCATCATGAAGCAGTTTGTCTTCCAGGGATATTCACCTGGAAATGTAAATTTTTTTATTTTGGCTCGTAATACAACCCAGGTTATACTTGTTGAGTCTGTGCTCCTAAGGCATAAAGGACTTTCTTGATAGCTTTCGAGTTTTTCAAATGTGTTTATTCATATTGGAATGTTTGAAAGAGGAACGCATCCTTTTGTTCTTTTATGAAATCTTTCAATTTTAGCGACTTTCTTGGTACTCTCTGTCACGGAATCTTGTTATAATTTTTGTTACCGCCTCTATCCCGTGTATTGAAAGAAAAATTTGTCATGATCATTAAATACATTCAGCTCCTATCTAAATGTTGCTGGTTCGTCATAGACATCCTTTTCAAAAATTTCCGACACCTCAATAAGTTTTGCAATAGGATTTCTCCTGCCGGTACTCATCTGTTGTGCTGTGATCTTTCCAAAGACATCTCAACATGCATACGTCGGAAATTCATACACACTTCTCAGTGGATGGGAAGCTTGTAACTCCTGCAAGAGTATGAGCCGGTTCCGCGTCAGAGGCCTCTCTGATGTCGTCATTCAGTTTGCAGAGCACGTGTCTCATATACATGTGGCCTGTTTGGTTCTCAGGTCAATCTTAACACCAGTTAAGGAAATGCCATTTTCGCACTGTCATTGCGCATTTTGTCTTGATCGTGTAAGGAAACCCAGGAACTGAGATATTTGATTGGATCGACGAGTTCAACAACCGTAGCTGTGTGGTTGGGCACAACCTGTTGAAGGAGCCCTTTGGCTGAGCACTGCTTTCATAATAAACTTTCCCCACATGTCTGCTTTGGCAATACCTTATTCATTTACATTTAAAACCATTATGGTTTTATCAACTCTCGGAGTGCACAAAGCTTCCTTTGATTTCACATCAGAGCTAACAGCACTCCATACCTTCGGCTTATTCTTCTCACTTATGATGTTGAACCCACGCGTGGTGGTTATTCGGTCCACGAAAAAAGATGGAGATGAATTTTCCTGACGCTTGTCGATTGATTCATACTGTGAAGCATTCTCAACGCCAACCTTTAAGAATTAAACGCTTGTTCTGAGGTACAGATGACCACTAAAAATGTCTGCATTGTTTATGACCGTACCTTCCCACTTGTTGCTTTGTCCTTCCACCACTTTTTTCGCCCTTATATTTATTGCTCTTTCCATGCATTCGATCGATACCCAATGTGTCCCTGACTCACATCAATACGTGTTATTCCTATTACATGACATGACCCCAACTTTCTTTCTAATCTCCCACGGATCTGGTTTCATCTTCGTTTTCCCAGTTGATTATTCCCATGACTAGCGTTCTCGACGCCGTAGGCTACGAGTTACTTGCCTGTGTTCTAAAATTGCCGATATTATCTAAGCTTGTGTGCGCAGGCTTTGCACCCTTATCCTCTAATAGCAGACACCAGTCGTGGTCAAACTATCTATCACATGTTGAGAGGCTTATTCACAAAAAGACAGAAAGCGACATATATAGAACAGTGCAACTAATTGGTAATAACGTCCAACATTGTTATCGATGGCTACCACCTACTAATACCTGACACAGTAATGCCGACCGTACCACCAATTGAAGTTCGGGTGCACCGCCAACAAACGTGCTTCTTACTCAAGTCCGGAAGCTTATATTATGCTTATTGATCAGAAAAAAGGGGTTTACAAACAATGGGCTTTTTGATTTCTCACCACGATACATTGGGATGCCTATTTAGGAGCACCATTTCACATGTTTAAGAAAACATTTTGGGTTGGTTATATGAAGTGCGCCGTCTGTGGAGCTGTCCTCGGTTTTGGTTTATTTTTTGCACGAATCCTAGAACCTACCCGCATGATGCATTCGATCGATACCCAATGTGTCCCTGACTCACATCAATACGTGTTATTCCTATTACATGACATGACCCCAACTTTCTTTCTAATCTCCCACGGATCTGGTTTCATCTTCGTTTTCCCAGTTGATTATTCCCATGACTAGCGTTCTCGACGCCGTAGGCTACGAGTTACTTGCCTGTGTTCTAAAATTGCCGATATTATCTAAGCTTGTGTGCGCAGGCTTTGCACCCTTATCCTCTAATAGCAGACACCAGTCGTGGTCAAACTATCTATCACATGTTGAGAGGCTTATTCACAAAAAGACAGAAAGCGACATATATAGAACAGTGCAACTAATTGGTAATAACGTCCAACATTGTTATCGATGGCTACCACCTACTAATACCTGACACAGTAATGCCGACCGTACCACCAATTGAAGTTCGGGTGCACCGCCAACAAACGTGCTTCTTACTCAAGTCCGGAAGCTTATATTATGCTTATTGATCAGAAAAAAGGGGTTTACAAACAATGGGCTTTTTGATTTCTCACCACGATACATTGGGATGCCTATTTAGGAGCACCATTTCACATGTTTAAGAAAACATTTTGGGTTGGTTATATGAAGTGCGCCGTCTGTGGAGCTGTCCTCGGTTTTGGTTTATTTTTTGCACGAATCCTAGAACCTACCCGCATGGTATCTTTTTATACTTTTGTACCGTTCCTACCAACAGGCCGATCATCACCGTAGGGTTAGCCTAATCTAGCGAATCAGGAGTGTATCGTAATCCAGCCAGCTGGGTCTAGCTCTATTTCGAAAGAATTTCTCTAATTCATGATGAAACAGTATCCACGAATCCGCACCGGTGTCGCATCAGTTCGTACCACGTTTGGTTTGTTCGCGTTACCAATTGAATCAATCATTTTTTACCACTGCCTTATTCCTCGCTTTTCTGGCTCTTCTTAGTTTCTATTCATGACTGGATCTTGATTCTCTACGGTACCAACACACCTCCTCCGCTGCATGCCTCTTCTCATCGACGAGGGGTCCGTCAGCTACCAAAAAACGAAGTAGTTTCGGGAATAGGATCGCTACACGACAATACTGGATCGCGATCTGTTGTGCTTGAATCCCGTTCGTCACAGCCCTTCCAAAATCATGTTCATCCGTCAGTCCTGAGACCCAATCATCCTCTTGGATTTGCATCTTCGGATTCAGTGCAGAAAGACGGTCATTCTGTGTCAATAGGAAAAGTCCCCTTCCCGTTTGCACATGTTCCCCGCCCACAGCTGCCACCTCCGCTCCCCCCACCACCACCCGACCCGAACGACTTATGGGCAGATTGGAAACCACCTAGCTTAAAAACTCATCTTCCCCCACTGTCTTCGACTTTGCACCTTAATCCAATGCAATCTCAGCTTCTACTTGATCATATCCAATCTGAGGCCGAAGTATCCGATACAGCTGCTTCAAAATCATCCAGTGATGCTCACTTTACTTCAGTGCTGCATGCTGACTGGCCGCAGTTACCTTTACTATTCAATCACCAAATATTTGACCACAGTGGCGGTGACACACGATATCAGGATCCTCTCGCGGATGTCAAAGAACCTCCGGAAGATAACGAGAATCGACCAACGAAGAAAACGGGAGAGATGACTTCTGTATTGCCCAATATAGTTGCGCACCAGATGCCTTCCGAGTCAACCACCATCCCACACTCATGGTTCATTTGTCTATGCGCATCCATCGTCTCATTCGGATTAACATGAGTCAATACTCTTAGATTCTGTTGATCTCATCACTTCATCTCACTAGTCAATACCTTCCTAACTTTAATGTCTCCATGTTCAACTCCAAGACCCTTTTGCCAAACCCAGTTTTTATGCTTTTTTCTTTAATGCGCTATTGTTATGGAGAAACCATTTCGGAGGATAATGCACCCCCGTGGATAACGCATTCCGCCATGTACAGAAGAATGCCGTTGCTGCTGTCTACACCCACCGTGTTATGTGGATTTCAGTTGGGTGGGAATTCATCAAATCTAGTCCAAAGTACAATACCCAACTGTCTTTTCTTGGTTTTCAGCCCGATTTTTTTTACTAGAATCAACTACTGTACAGTTTTCTTTGTACTCGGAGACTGTTCTGAAAACTTTAATATTTTTTCTTTCCATCTGATTGCAATCTCATTTCGCCCAGTTTTCCAAATCTACCCTTCCATCGTTTGACTTATTGTCTCTCTGGGTTGTTTCACTTGTCGATTTTACGGAACTACCTCACTTCCTTTCTTTGTCTGTATAATATGTCCGAATGATGATGATCTCAAAAGACTTTTGTCAAAATTACATGCTTTCGTCCTGATTTACGAGGCTCTTTACGCATCTTTCAGTCTAGAGAGAGGCGTGCTAAGTAAGCAGTACACAATGTCTCCGAAAGTTCATTGTTCCTGTATGACTCATGAGTAACGCGGAAGAGATTTTAGATAGTCATCTTATCGTTTCACTTACTGACTGATCGAGACCATATGTAGAAAAATGCTAAGCCCTGACATGTTGCCTATGTAGTCTTTCCGAAAAGGGCCCCCCTTTGAAACCGTCTTTCATCGAACGAAGTAGCATCCTCTAGGGCAGAACATTGGTCCCTCAAATTACTTGAATAACGCCTTATGGTGAAAAGAAGAAATACGATAGGGAGAGGGATTGCGGCTAATCTATCACAGACATACCTCCTAAAATTACTCAGACAATCTGGGTTGAAACTGACAGTATGAACGCCACTGACATCTTTCAACCATTTACCTCTGGCTTTCTGTCAATCCGATTAGGCATGCATTTGTTGGGAACGGTGCTCGAGCGGATCGAGCCATTGTAGCACATTGTCTGGTTAGCTGGCGTCAAAAATATTCCCGCCGGAAGTTTCGGATCACTAAGTTTTCGAACATGATTGGTCCGGAATAGGTGTTTCCTCAGCTGGAATTGTTCCGGAGTGTATTTCACTGATGCTGGGGCGTACTTGTTGGTAGATAAGTGAACAAGCAATCTGGTTCAACCAGCCATCAGAATAATGATTACTCCTTAGCGTCAACATTTATGCCAGTGAACTGTAGGCACTCGGTAACGTGGTACGATATCGCGTTTTTCCCAAATAGCCTAGTATCCTTTCATCCGCTTCACTACACCGTATTGTTTACAGATGGTATTCTGGAAATGCGGTTAATTCATCTGACGTTGGTTGTCGATGCTCAGTAGGCGACCCAGGGTAGAGCAGCTAAGACCGTTCATTTGGATCAGTTTTACTGGATCCAGTGCCTGTGACTATTATATTTTGTGAATTAGTTTGAATTGAACTTTTTATTCCACTTCCACCACGATTGTCATATGTGACCCTTTACGTGTTAAGTCTATGGTGTCGGCACCCGGCATAGGCAAATAACATGTGTCTGTATAGATTTGTACCACAGAAAGTAAACACGTCCCCTTTTATTCTGAGCAGCATCTTTCAGACACGAAAATCAACCACATTTCAGACATAAAGTTTCGAACTTTGTCACTAACTAAACATCTGCTCATCATAATTTACCCAGTATATTTGGCCTTGGTCTCCAATATCTTTTTAGGTTTCTTCCATTCCCTCACCCCTGAGGTAATGGCACGGTGGAGAGTGCATTTGTTGCAAGGCTCAAACTGTTTGCTTACCGTACATTTTTATTTCTGTTTGCTTGCCGTTCGATAAGCCTTTTAGATACGTCGAAATCGACTCAGATGTTCAATGGGAAGTTTATTGAAGTATTTTATGGATAACTGAAAGCTGAGTTAGCTTTGGGCATTTGATTTTATCGCCTTTCGTTGCAATGTTGTTGACATAGTTGGTGTATGCTGTTTTCACCGGTATCTGTTTGGTAATGGAAGCGCGTGACAGGTAATTACGCAATGTGCCTGAATAAACGTCTCGTGGATACACGTAAGTAATTGCTATATGACTGAAATATTCTACAAATAATCGAAAAATAAATAGCAAGCAATTATTCGGACAGTGAGACCTGTTGATTGGTTACATTAATTTGTGAAGCGGCACTTAACTATTTTGTGGCAGTTTTTCGTTTCGACAACCCCCGAACATTTGCTTGTAAGATAACCAAATTGCAGAACTATTCACCCAAGACACGTTCCTACGTGTCCCAGCAACATGCGGTGTGCAACTTTGACATAAACGCAACTAGCACTTGGTTAGCAGTGATAGCCACTCCTCGTGCACCCAAATAAATGATACACGACTCTAATGTGTACTCTTGATCGCAACACTGGGGATCACAATCACATGTGACGCGCAGTCGATTCGTATGAAATTCGCACGTGAGCGCCCCGTGTCAGTCACATTGAGTGTGTGTTGAGTTCTAACAGGACAAAAGTCCGACAGGACCATCAGCTGACCTATCCGAACGGCTTGTAGCGATATGTTAAATATTCACTCGCTATACGGGCGCAAGTTCATCAAATGGATGATTCATTCTGCGTCAAAGTAGTCGCGGGAAGTGAGGTAGTTCAGCTGAAGCTTGAAATTTTGTGGAGGCCCACTAATTGACTAAAGACAATAGGAGCTGTTGCGCCGTTATGCTGTTCGGCGCATCTTGCACGAAAGTTTAGTAAATTTTTCATTAAACTACTTTTTCCTTGTTAGATTGAGCAAATCAGGGAAAGAAACGACCGCTCCAGTGATTTGACAACCGCGTTCTAGAACAGTAATGAAGTCGGCACGAAATTATCCCAAAACCCTACACGCTGAGGTGATTTCTTGTGGAGGTAATGACGAGTTACACAGCTTTACAGACGTGCACAGACGAGGAAATCATTTGGTGGCCAATTGGTAACTTTAGAATCCTCCTGGTGGTCCGTTGGCTGTTTATCCACGCCCACAAGTTAGCTCAGTAACGGAGTCCGGTATTGAGTCCAGAGATTGTCTATCGAAAGATCTAGGTTACTTTTTAGGAAGTTTTGCAAACGATCACGTCTGTTTTACGTTTGAGAGAATAGTTGGGTCTCTTTTGAACTGCTCTGTAGGAGAGATCCGAACAGAATTTTCGAAAATACGGGGAAATGCTAGTCCGACCAATTCTGCAATAGTAGGAGCCTTGCATTACATGACGAGATTCCATCTTGAGTCCAACTGCCCATCACTTTTCCTGGATTGGAAGAATGCTTTGCTTCTGCGACCCAGCGAGCGAATTCCCATTATATCCATTGCTAATTGCTCTAAAAGGACTGGTGGAATACCCTTCAGACCACGTATGGCCTTAACCATTTTACGGAACTAAATGTCAGTAGGAGAAACAGGCATGTTTAAAGGTGACAAGATGAATGAAGTAGCAACTGTCCGTGTCTTGATGAGTTAGGTCGTTTAGATGAGGGAAAATGAGCTTGAACTTTCACGAGTTTCACTAAGCTCTTGACTGTGAAGACAATTCATGCAAGTGTGAGATGTTGATCCATCAGATCGGGGACAACATTTGGGGCAAAAGTAAACGATAGACGGTGATTTGCGTGTGTCGTTCAGTGACTCAAGTCACCCGTGGTTATCAGGAGCTTGATTTTGGTTTATGGCGCCAACCTAATTCTTTGCCCACTTGGCTGAATAAACAAGCCATTTTTCGTGATGCAATCTTTCAAGATTGTGATGAGTTTTTTTTTGACATTTTATTAACAGACAATGGATGGAAACCCATGGGGAAAGGCGACCTTAAAAGGCGTTAAATTTGGCCGGATATTTAGGGACAGAAATAATTCCGCCCAGGTAGCCTTAAGCGCAGGCGGTATTGTGGTCAATGGGAATTTGCTGATGTGCATTATTGCGTTGTTGCGTAGAAAGTGCGTTGTTCATCTTGCCAGTAAAAAAGATGACAGCCCCCAAAATGCTATTTTCAAGTGATAGTAGAAACTGAAGTCACTGGTTAGGAAGAATAATAATCCAAGGATATAATTTACGCGCAAAGGACATGTGACCACTCTTCAAAAGTTAGACAATAGAAGGATTAAAAAAGTTACAGGTTTATCATCAGTTACAAGGAAATTGGCTGGGGTGACTGAGTTTGTTAGATTGTGCAGAATTCCAGACTTTCGTGCAGAAGCGATGCGTATATTTTAACAATGGGGTTGAGTCAGTTAGAGTCACTAGTGGGTTATAGTCCGAATGAGGTGCAGTCAACCTAGCAAAGTGTCTACTTGTCGTCAATTTCAAGGGGGCATCATCGAAATGCCAGAAAGTTCAAGAAACACTTCGATTCGCACGAAAAAGAGACTACGTCAACATTGAACAAGCCGGTACAACGTTCCTCTCCAGTACGCGATTTTGACACAATGATGAACTAAACGACGTCAATTGAGACGACTGCGAGTGCTGTACCCTCGCTTGCTTGACTGTTGGATTCCGTAACGGCCTTTCTCTGCGTAACTTCCATATCGCTTTCTCTGTACTTAAAACGATTTTACGGAGTGGAATCCAAACTTTGTATTCTCAATACAAAGCAATCTGCTTTCGCTACTGGGTTGGTATCATTTTCATTACTAGTGTAATGGTGACATCGACAATAATATAATGTTACTATGCAATACATACAATATATAATTTACCGGAAATCCCCGCAATTAAAGTGATATTTTTCGCTGTATGTTGTTACTTGATCTTCTATTATTAATTGAAGGCGAATACGTTGCATGGCCAGCTTAATCATTGTGTTCGGTGGTGCGGTTAGTCACGAGTGCCTAAGTGTCCTAAAATCAACCGGACGTGTCCTTGTTTTCGTAGATAATTAGTGATCCTTGTGTAAGGGCGCCCCGAAAACAAGAGTACCCGACGCTCTGAGGCACAGTTTCGAAGGAATTATTGACTTCACCAAAGTGTCAGATGAATTAATTACAAACTGTTAGCGATATCACAGTGGCTAAAATAGTGAATCAGCTTTAACATTCACTGGTGGACATGGCATTTTTGCAGATTTTTTCATTTCTTTAGATTTACGCTGTCACAGCAGTGTGGTGATCAGTGATTCGCCCGGCGAGAAAATTTCCGAATGATGTTGACTAATAATATCGCAGCTTCTTTTTATGCTTTTGGTCTCCCATTCTTGGACATCTTTTTTTGTCGAGCACCCGAAAGTTAAATTTGCTTCCCATGTATATAGCTGCTGAGTAGCAACCATGCAAAGAAATTCCGCTTATTTCTAATGCTGATGTTCTTTACAATTACGCATTACATTTTGTTTGGTGTAGGGGACACTGAGGTTAGTGAGTACAACTGTTCTGATGTTATTTAGTTGCAACAGCGCGTTGATGTCGTAATCGGGTTTTCCGGTCCCGTTGAAGAGGGAATGTAATCTTCTCGTGAAGGAGTAATTTTATCCACTACTAATTTTTTGCAAAATCATGTTGATCACAAAACAGACACACGTCAAGTGTTTTGGTACTGCAGCCGTATTTCACAACTGTCGCCTTGTATACCCGTGCATTCGTGCGTAACCATAGGAATAATTCAGCACCAAACAAAATTTAGCTAAGGAGTAATTTTATCCACTACTAATTTTTGGCAAAATCATGTTGATCACAAAACAGTGTTTTGGTGCTGCAGTCGTATTTCACAACTATCGCCTTGTACACCCGTGCATTCGTGCGTAACTATAGGAAGAATTCAGCACCAAACAAAATTTAGCATAAAGGAATGCGATTTGAGCGCGCTTTTGTGACTGGGAAAACCAGTCCAGAATAAGCCTATACACCCAAATTCATACGTCAATCCATCCGCAAGCTGAGGATAAATGCTTACTATAGACAACACATTTTATAGGTATTATTACGCTTTCGCATGTTGGGACAAGTTTGGAATAACACCAGAAATTGTTTTTTCACCTAGGTGCATTTTGTGGCGTTAAAATCTGCCAACCTAAACAAGCCAACGGCAAAAATACCATAGCTTAAAAAAATCATTTTTGGTGTACTCTAGTTACGGACCACTTCCCAACCCATGAGATAAAGACACCAATTCGTTTGTTGCACCGGCGCCAGGTAACGGTCAGGCTATTGGGTTCGGTAGTTTCTTGGTTTAAAGGGTACTTTATAATGTTTAGGCCTTTGGAGCACTCACGCAAAAACGTGACGGAGGTGTTGGAGAAGCAGGTGCGTGTTTCGGATACCGTTTGGGATATCGGGAACCCTTCCTCATTCGGAGATGAAAAAATTGTTCATTCCTGAGGGCTGTTTGCGGGGTGCATTCATTCTGATGGCTAGTTTCCCACACAGAGTAACGTGGTCGCTGTGATTAAACGTCACACATTCGTTAACGTTATTTTAGTAAGCAGATAAAAGAGGCAAAATACACGGGCAGTCAACATTTCTCAGTCCTGAATGCTGGCGAATGAAGCATGGATCTGTCCTCGTTGGCTGAGCGTGAGCCACAACCATTCGACCGGCGAAGGTGGCAAGAGAGAAGGGCCCGGTGTTGGGTAAGGAATCCATGAAGTGAAGATATTCGGCGGATCTCTGCATCGGATTCTGACCAGAGGATGTTATTATCTGGGTTGACATTTTGGATTCATTTAGGATGAAAGCAACTTAAATTTTCCAGCGCAAAATGTCCTAGATATCTACTCAAGTTTGAGGCGAGATTTCCAACAACACAAATGTCGACTTCCTTCCGAACTTTTATCGAGATAATTGGTGTGGGTGGCCATAAAAAGGTTGCGTGAAATAAGATTGGTCAATGGAGGACAGTTCACTGCAAACGGGTACGTTCTGTAATGCGAAGTTCACGTGTTCACCTCAAATTGTACATACCTCACGCGGAGAAGCAGAGATCTTGTGGAATAAACTCTCCAAATTGCTTCAAACCATTTTCTTACTTGCTTTAAGAACCCCTCTTTCCTTAATTTATGTGCTTTAAGCATTTAGCTGGCTCTTCTCTTGGGGCTCTTGTACCGCACAATACTCCTGGCTGCAGCATTTTTGCGGATGGAATAAAACGTTTTGCGCCAAAAGATTGCGTTTTGTTGCGTATATGCCTAAATCAAAGACTACGTCGATATTTTTGCAGGTCACTTTATTTAACTGTCCACTGAAGCAACCATACCTCTGGCGGAAAATTCTGGTGGAATACCTTCCTGGCATTATTGGGATCCCGGGATGCCTACAAAAAGTTTGGACTGTTACTCAGAACTCAATTTACTGTCTGTTTTAGCCCATCCAGAACACGTCACAGCCTTCGAAAATTGAAATCCAGTGTGCGAATACTGAGTGCCTTCTACTGGCTTCTGTACAAATGCAATTTGAACGTGCGCGCTTCCTGCCTTATGCACTGCTAACAAAGCAGAATGCTGGCTTGTGCATAAATCGCATGCCTCCAGGTCTCTTTTCACAATCGGCAATGTTTCCCCATGCAGTTCTGCGAGGCAAAAGTACACGTACTTATCCATCTTAACTGGGTAAGAACTCAAGAGTCCCTCTACTACTTGCTTCCCTCAACGTCTTTGTCCTGTGTCAAGAAGCACGCAGATATTCGCAGTTACCAAATAAGATCTCAAACACGCTTTTGGATTGTGACTGCTTTGCGCAATATTCATCTTGGCAAGACGAGCGTTTGAGGGGTTTGAGGATTCCCGAGTGACATTAAAAATTATAAATTATCATTGAAAGAGTACTCTTGTTCAGCAGTAACTGAAGTAAAAAAATCTTCATGAGAAATCATTTTAGTATATGCAAATATTTAGGTTAAGCGGTGTATGCTGGTGCCTGCCTACCAGAGGATCCCTATCCTTTTAAACAATGCAGTCGTAAAATGACATTATGTTTGATAAAACTTGTTCTCACCGGGCTATGAAATCCAAATCCCAGGTTCTCAAACAGTTACTGCTAAACAACTAATTACTCAGTTATGTTTATCTGGTGAAACATAAAATACTTAGGACCATGCTGAGGCTGTCATTAGTTGTTGCAATATTCTGACTCCTACTGCCCGTTCAGGCGTAACTCTGGTTTTTTATATAATGAATTTAGTTAAACGAAAATTTGCTCGCTTCTGCAAAACTGCCGGTTTTTTCTAGTTTTTTGTTGCATACGTCGACTAAGAGCTGTTAAAATTTTTCCAAATTTCTCGGCACCGTTCAAAGCTTGCTCACTATTCTAGATCCATGGAGTTTTAAATCATCCTGGTTTTCCGAGTAGTGCACCAAACTTTAGAGCACTCATACTGCAACGGCAATCAAATAGCATACCTCTAGCAAGGTCGTTTTGGTTTCTGTTTCGACCAGCAACTTTAGCCCTGAGGCGAACCTGATAGCTAATTTATCCACTCGGTTCCTTGGCAGGTTTAGGTGAGCGTTCTGAAGCCTGTTGAGTTTATTCCGGCCGCGCATAGGATGGAGTTAACTTGTGATTCAGCTTTCTACGATCAGTGTTGTTGACAAAGCAGAAAAAATAATTATTTCCGACAAAACGTATCGCATAAACAGTTTCAAAAATTATTTCGCAGTCCACTGGTGGTTTCGCAGCACGCTATGCCGAGAAGATATTCTTTGATGCCTGAGGAGTGGTGTGAGCTGTAGCACGCCACGGTCGCAGTGCAACGTACACAGTTGATGTAATCCATGGACCGGAGCTTGGTTTCAACATCGAGGAAATACGTTGAATAAATATCTCGTCTTAGTTGCAACGACTGCTCGACCCTGCTACAACGGAGACTAGCTGAAAAATACACATCTTAGGCGTAGCTTTGTCACCTTTTATGAACAAGCCACCACATAAAAAGAATCAGCGAACTTAGAAGTTTCAATTATTATCTAGTCATCTGACGAAAAGCTTACAGCCATCGAGACAGAATCGTGAAGGCCAGATCGAATGCTACAAAATGACATCTGGTCACTTAAAGAATCAATGTCGTCGTACCCAACCACATGTAAATAATAGCGCTCCGGATTACTCCTGCATTCCTCGGAGTGTTGCCATTAGTTCGATGGGGCAGGCTACGATACGGGCCGTTAACAAGATAGACGGGAAGAGGGGGCTGTGCCTCAGTGATGCAGAGGCAGGGGTATCTCTGAGGCAGAGGGAACGAGGCTGACTTCAGGCCATGCGCGCTACCCCTGAGAACAGTGGGTGCATACTGACTGATAATTGGCGGGTTATCAATGCACTCAGTGCACTTAAGCAACTTGCCAATGCACCATGAGCCCCTGATCAGCTCAGACACAGATCAAACAATATTTTGGGCAGATTTCCTCAAGAGCGCAGGATCGGTGGTTGACCCAAAGGTGAGAAACTGGTGACAAAGTATAGCCCAGTCAATCCTAGAGGTTACCAAAGCACTGCCGTGAGAGAACTAAATATCCGGAAGCTTCCCTCTTGAAGCGTGCCGTCAGTACAGTCCAAGGTTGAGGAGTATTCCGAACCGTTCACAGGTGACGGAGATCGCTTTTGCCTCCGCTTGTGAATTGAAAACGAAATACCCCTCTTTTAGGAATGCTTTCGACCTTACGGCTCCCGCCCGTTGACGCTCCGTCTGCGAAGGGCGGCCCATAAACAGGTTCAGGAGATGTTGAAAATGGCATAATCGAGGAAGACGACGGTGCGTACAACTCTCCGGTTGTGCTTGTAAAGAAGACGAACGGGAAATACCGATTTTGCGTGGATCTTCATCGTTTGAATGAGATGACCGTAAATCGGATTGTGGCTGTCTCTTCAGTTGCGGGGCGCTCGGACGCTCTTCACCAGTCCCGATATTTCACGGTGTTTGGCTTGTGTTCTGGGTACTGGCAACCAGCTACATAATCTGAGAACGGCATTCACGGTTTGGGAGACTGACTATCAATCTGGACGAGTGGCATTTAGTCTACTGAGGGCACGTTTAATGTTATAATAACGTTCACAATAACGTTGTAATAATAACGTCTTTTTCCAACTGGTGGATGGTACACCGTCAGGCATGACCGTAATCTACAGTCCGAATAAAGCATAACTAGCGGGATTTGTGGGTGTCAAACAAAACGGGCATTATATGATGTAGGCCCGGTCAGCACCACGGGCAGGGAAGCACAGTTACCACCACTTTTTGTTTTGGGAAAATATCGATCTGGAGCGAAATCAGACCGTTAGATTTTGAAGGTGGCGGGAAAAGCAAAACGAGGGAATGCAAAACAAGAAGCAACCTGCCTGACACATGACAATGCAACAACAAATTGCGAAAGGTGAGGAACCAGAATGACGGGTCTGGTGAAGCAACAGGGTTAATGTGATATCTTAAGTTAATTTGAACTAAAACCCGTAATCCCACTAAGCCATTGTGACCTTGAGCTTTTGGGCTTACGGACAACGTCACGAAAAGCGTAATTGGGACGTACGGAGACGACATCGTTGTGCAAACGATGCCAAACGGGCCCACTTGCCTATGCGGTTCATTGACCCAAACAACCACCATGACCTTCATTCCAGCCTGTTGGACTTCTCGTTCGAATCCAACCACCTTTGTGGTTGTCGGTGGGATTTACCGCTTGACTTCTCGCATCTGACATGGCGCAGCTCAGATTGTTGTAACTTGGGTGTGGAGTTCACTGCCGCACCTTTGTCGTCTGTTATAGAAAAAGTGCTGAAAGGTCTACGTGCTGTAGGTGCTGCGTCCCTGCGAGACTTGCAGCCTCAGAGCATCGCTACCTTTGGTAGTCGAGGTATCTGCGGTGGTTGGATAGAAAATGTTACCCGGAGTCGATGCTGGTTTCGTTGACGTGCTGTTGGGAGCAGAAGGGGCTGTAACCACAATCGCTTTGATCACAAGTTCGGGGTTAGCTGAACTGGCACCAAAGTGGAAGCCTGTTTTGCATCTTTTCCCCAGGACCGTCGTGGTCCAGGTTTCGCGCATCTAGGAGGTCATCCTCAGATATACGCCTGATCGTTGTTTAGGCCTTTTGGATGTTGACAGCCCGCTTCAAATTCTTAAGTACGGTAGACGTAGAGGAAAGTGTGACCAGCGGCCCAGGGCCCACTTGCTTCCATTCTGGCGTAACCAACCTGCGTGAAGTGATTGTGGTTAGTCTTTGTGAGGACAAAAACCAAGAAGAGACTGTACCTTCGTTGGTGTTATTTTTGTGGAGAACGACCCTCGCATGATCCGCCTGTTCTCGCTTACGCGCCTGTCTACTAGAGACGCCATGGCGGTGTTTATTACCGCATCAGAGAGCCAGATCACCTCCTCCGCAATCAACGGACCCGGGTTGGATAGCGCTAGGTACCCGTTCATGAAAGCAACTCTAACATCGATTTACATCCATGTTTCTGTTTCCTCTGTCTGTGCATTTAGTTTCGCGCTGAGTAGCCCGATTCGAGAGAGACCTTGACCCTAGTCTCTCTTATTCAGCGGTGCGGAATCGGTTTCGTTGTTGATGACTGTCTTCTTAGTTGTGAAATGCACTGCCACATTAATTTAGAGGCAGATGGCGCATATAAACGGGTCAGGAGGGTCAGACACCCGGCATATCTATTGTTACTGTCAACCGTGCATTTAAAGTACCATCAAACCTTGCAGGCGTAGAATTGCATACCACGTCTTACATTCGACAGACAGCCATTTCGCCCACATCTGTTGTGGTCTGTTGATGGCTGCAGAGAACAGTTTGTATTGATTCGGATTATGTTCAGACTGGGTGCGAACTAGGAACCGAGGGCAAAAAACAGTGGTTATAACGTAAATGTTGTTAGACGGGGGTAATTCAACAAACGACACTTGCGAACTCTGCAAGTAGACTGTGCAGTGGAGTTTTTTCTCACAAATTTGTAAGAGAGAAAAACGAAACAAATTTGGAGCGTGCCGCGGTAATAACAGTGTTAAACGTGAAATGCAATATCACAAGTGTCTGATAGGGTTACATTCTAAGTGTACAGGTTTGCAGTACCCACAGATTTGTTGATTACTCAATCCTCCTGTCACCTGCGTCTGTACCTTGGGCGACTGTACATTTAAGAAGTAGCAAGACGGATGTCAATAATGAAACCAAGTGCTCGCTTTTAAGCTCACTTTTGATTAGGGCACTCAAGAAAGAACTGATGTTTTTTCAAAAACTTTGAAGGACGCAAACACAGTGCACACAATCGGCTGGACAAATGTTGAGAACGGACTTTCCTGCGTGCCATGACCTTAGGCGATCATCCCGAATTTCTATAGTAGTTTGAATAAATGAATCTTTGACAAAGTTTCAGCACCTGATGGTATATCTTCCGAGCCAAAAAGCACTCTTCATACAGCAGCGGTTTGGTTGGAAGTTGTTTAATCGTACTTGGGGTCAACTATGGGCGTGGAATTCATATTTCAATGACTGCTAACAGATTCGCATGTAGTCTCCGGTACGGCGGTAATAAATTTTGTGAGAGTCTGGATTTTTTGCGTGTTTTCGTCTGGATAGGATTTGGAACTATTTGAAAGAGATTATAGACAATATTTACGGCCCACTTTTCCGCACAGCAGACATTCGTGACCTTTATTGGAAAGGTCATTTATATTTGCTGCAGGTCTCACACCGAACGAAATCAAGGAGTTGATCATGGCTAGTGAGTTTATTTATGACGGTCGGCAGACGCCACATCGGGCGCAAAGCAAGTTTTTATCTTCACCGGTATAACGACCAGTTGTTAGTGATTTCGGATGAACCTATAAGTTTATGGACAGTTCTTTTAGGTCCTGGCACAAATCTAACGAATGGAAAGTCTTGTGTTCTCATGTAACTCGCTCGTCTGCGAAGTATTAAGGATGTGGTGAACTACGAGTAAGCTATCAGGCACAGAATGGCAGTCGTGGTGCTGTCGTCGCGACGTGACATTTAGGTTCGTGGAGTTCCGTATATAAACATTTTGGGTGGGTCTTTTGGTTTGCCATTGTAGTCAGGATCTGCTAAGGAATCGTGTCGACCAGTATCGGTCAAGGATATTCCCAGGTCCATAGAAGGCGCACGGTGGATCATGGCTGTGATTCAAACGAGACAGTAAGACAGCCGCGTCTAATTTGGGGAATAAAAACAAAGAAGCATCACAAAGGTTTGCTAGAAAGAACTGTGATGTAAGCTAGACTGCAACCCGGAATAACAGGCAGTCAAATGTGGTCAAAATTTCTAACCACTGCAATGAGACGATTCTGCCCGATTCCAAATACCGCAGTCGGTATTAAGGCGGCGATCGTAGGTATGCGCTGGATGCAAACGGATGTGACCATAAGTGATTATACGGAACGTATGTTGGTTTAGTTGTGCCCAACTAATATAGCTTGGAGAGCAATTGGGCGTGAGATTAGAAAAAACGTAGGATGTTGTTGCATGTTTTAATTTTCGGAGACCTCAGAGTATCGCATTTGTAGCCTAAGTAAAAACGTGATGTCTTTGAAAAACGAGTTGTCACTGAGGCATCATACCGCGTGCATTTGGTGAGTCGCTTTTGGCAATTTTTCGGCCTGTCATCAGTGTATTTCTGGATTGTTGCGAATGCCGGGGACATACACTACAAACAAGGCAGGCCCGGGCCAGAGGAACAGGCGTCTAACAAAAGAGACTTCGATTTATTTTTTTGGTTCCCTCATTGCAAAATTGGAAGTATGGGACTCAGCACATGACAGGAGTATCTTTTGGAGGGAGGTATGCAGTAGAAGTGAGAGTTGTCAACCCTGCGGTCTTTCGTATCCTCGGGGATAGCAGGTGCGGAAGGGGCAGATATGGCATGAATCTCCAAGGCTCAGGTCGCGTTTACTAATTTGAGACACACATGGCACCGGAGCGTTACATCTCCCAATATCAAGGGACACGTATGTCAGGCTACAGTACAAACCGTTCTGTAATACGACCGTGAGATTTGGCCTATTTGAGCAGCGGAACTGAGAAGTCTCCAAATGTTCGACATATGTTATCTCCGTACTATACCTCGTGTGGGCTGATGTCAGCAAATTCCTAACGAAACAGTCAAAAAGCGATTTTTCGTCCGTGCAAATGAAACTTTGATTGAAGAATTTGTCAATCAATAGAATGTCTTTGTTAGGCCGAAAAGTCTGATCAGATGGGGCGTATGTGGGTAGACACGTAAGGTGCAATAAAGTGACTGACTACATGAGGTCAGGGCCAGTCGACCACATAGACAACAAAAGCGCGAGTGGTGGCATTGAGTCGATTTATTCCACCTAGATGTGGGGTGAAGGATATTTGTTCATGTACAATGATTTGTAGTAAACCTTGTGGTCCTTAGCTAGATCATTATTATTATTCGAGGCATTTGGTTCGCACCGGCTGTTGCAGCCTTAATAGTACATTTAATCAGTTAGGAAAGATTGTGAAGGTGGAGATAGGTTGCAGTATTATGAAATAAACGGGGAATAAGATGAGGCCTGAAACTATATGACAGATATTGTAAAGCGCACCAGGGCAGCATGGAATATCGAGCGTCTTTGTGCAGGTGTCTGATATGCCGACGCTTTTTTATATAACTGGATGCTAAAAATAACCAACGCATGTTTCCCATGGGGGGCTCCTAGTTGGTAAGACTGTCATTGCGGTTAAGTGTTGGACGTTTACAAGTTATTATGAAGACGACAGAGCTGTCGATTATACTGAGCTACCTGGCACCGGTATGGGGAAAATTGGAATGAAGTTAGAGTTTGAGGCTGTAATGAAGAAAAAAGACATTACTCACCTGCCCGCTCCCCAGATCTTCGCTACGGCTGAATTCGTGAGTGTAGGTTTGAGGATGCATGTGGCTCTCCCATCATCGCCAATAGGACCAATTGTGCAAATATTGAGTTCAATAATAATGATTATTTCCCAACTTGGGGCATACTTAGCTAGATCATTATTATTATTCGAGGCATTTGGTTCGCACCGGCTGTTGCAGCCTTAATAGTACATTTAATCAGTTAGGAAAGATTGTGAAGGTGGAGATAGGTTGCAGTATTATGAAATAAACGGGGAATAAGATGAGGCCTGAAACTATATGACAGATATTGTAAAGCGCACCAGGGCAGCATGGAATATCGAGCGTCTTTGTGCAGGTGTCTGATATGCCGACGCTTTTTTATATAACTGGATGCTAAAAATAACCAACGCATGTTTCCCATGGGGGGCTCCTAGTTGGTAAGACTGTCATTGCGGTTAAGTGTTGGACGTTTACAAGTTATTATGAAGACGAAAGAGCTGTCGATTATACTGAGCTACCTGGCACCGGTATGGGGAAAATTGGAATGAAGTTAGAGTTTGAGGCTGTAATGAAGAAAAAAGACATTACTCACCTGCCCGCTCCCCAGATCTTCGCTACGGCTGAATTCGTGAGTGTAGGTTTGAGGATGCATGTGGCTCTCCCATCATCGCCAATAGGACCAATTGTGCAAATATTGAGTTCAATAATAATGATTATTTCCCAACTTGTGGGGGGCATACTTTCGGGGCGTGTGACTGTGGGTTTTGCGGCTAGCGGGGATTCCGCGAAATGGGGACAACGTTATGAACTGTGAGTAGTATTCGATGAAATAACGATAACAGGTTTCTTTCGCAACTTGTAGGGAACAATGGGTGTGGGGCCCGACTAATTCAAAGAC